>NW_020450727.1:764998-814000 GCF_003343035.1 Apteryx rowi
CCATGTCTCTGTAATGGCAATGAGATCATGGCCCTGCGACCGCACACGTATCTCTAGTTCTTCCTGTTTGTTCCCCAAGCTGTGTGCATTGGTGTACAGGCAGACCTAAAGCAAGTCCAGTTCCAGGCACAGCAAACAACTGCAAACTCTTTGGGAATAAAATGCTACAGGGCTAACACAGTTATGCTCACAGACAAAGCATTATGCTCACCCTGTGGTAGCAGCTACTAATGTTTGCTCTGTTTATAAAATCTAAAATTCTGTGGGTTTGGACCCTGCAAAAATCAAACTTAAAGATGTGCTTGAGTTCAGATCAAATCAGGATCATAATCCTTTCAAGAATGACTATCTTTAAATAGATTTCAGATTCCTGTGGCTAGATTCCCTAGACTAAATGAGCTGCCCCTGGCAAAGGACTGGAAAATAGGAAAGGAAGTGAAGGCTTTAAAGCATTTGTGGTTCCCCTCTCTCAAAGCTGGCTGGCAGTCAATCCTGTTCCAGTTCAGTGTGCTCAGATGCCCCTGGCCTCCAGGAGCTAATCTGGCAGCCAAGAACTAATGCAGGGGAGAAGGCAAGAGCTGCATGCTTTTTGATGGGAGAATGGGGCACGAGAGCCAGACTTGGTCCAAGATCCTGGCCCTCTGCCTAAAAAATATCTAGTTCTCTAAAGGAGCGGGACATTAATCCACTGTCTGGGCACGGAAAGATTCTTAATACCACCACTAGGAAAAAGGTCTTACTGTAAGCTGCATGCAGTTTTGCATCAGGTTTTTGAAGTAGTAGTCTGAAGGGATGGAAGATCAACAGCAGGATTTGGGAAGGAACAGATCAGATGTGTGAGGGAGTGGGAGAGGATGCTGGGTGCTGATTGAGACTGATGTTATGGTATAAGAAATTCATGCTGTTGGCAATAACTTCTTTATTGTTACTTTGCGTATAACTTAATGTTCAGAGAGCTACAGCTCATGTTGTACAAATGAATGATGACTATAATGTACTTCATTTTGAATGCCTCAGTTTCTAAGAGCATCTAAGAGGACAGATGTTTAAATGCGATGAACATGATGACTCCGTAAGTCAATGAAAGCTTTCATCTTGTGAATCTATGAACAGCAAGGTCCCAGGGTCTAAAGTTTGAAATGAAGTGGTATCACATCTTAAAAATCTCATCATTTTTCTGCCTCAGTATCTCTATTTATAAAGTAAAGATTTTTATATTATTTGTAGACTTCTAGATAGCGCATATATACTTTCAGTTGTATTTGAAGATACAGATACGTACACAATAGCCTAATAGACTGCACATTGATTTAAGGAAGCTGAAACAAACCATGTAAATGCTTTTTAATAGAAATTAGTATATAAATTGACACAGTTTTCTTTTATACTTGGATGAAGATATACATTCCAAAATATTGAGAAAATTAAGTGAGAAATAATGTTTGAATTCAAGAAAAAAGAATGAGGTTGTCAGAGCCACAACTGTTCACCTATCCTTAGCAGGCAGAATATAGTCAGAGAAAAACAATCTCAAAGCCAACAAAGTAGCTTCAGTCACATCTATAGTCTCCCTCCCCTCCCCCTTTCTTTCTTTAAATTTGATTTATTCTTGGGTTTATCTTTCCAAGGGCTTATAAAAGATTTGAACCTAAAACATGAAACAGTCAATAACTAAGTAAATGTCGTCTTGTGACAGATATAATTTTTCTTGAAGGTTAAAGCCAAAACTGCAAAGATTTGCAACTTGTAAGTTAAATTCTTTGCTATTTTTGCTATACTTCTTATTTATGAACTGCATTTTTAACAGCAGTGACTGAKGGATTTTCAAAATGGAGGTATGAATACAAAAAGCTAGAAATAAAATGCAACTTTTCTCTGAAGAAATCTTTCAAAATCTTTCAAAATCATTTTTGAAATTTAAGGTATCAAATTCCTATCTCCAAATTGCATATAGGCCAGTTACAAAATGTTTTCCTTCCACTACAAATCCTGCAGTGGAGCAACTGGCTGAATTTACCTTTATGGAAGAGATGCACAGTAAGGATGATTTTCTGCACAATACAGTACTTTGTGCAATATTCCTCTGTGATGCAAATTATGGATTTCTGTGGTTCTGGGACCTGTTGTGAGTGGGAGATCAAGAAAAATCTTCCTTATTGTCTTGGGTTTTTTTGGKTTTTTTTGGTCAAGCACTAGCTCCTTCTGCCAAGGAGAAAGGTTCCTAGCTTAAACTTTTTCCCACAAATAAAAAAGCTTGTGGACTTTTTATATATTTTTGTTGTTTAATAATTTAATTTTCCACTGAATTTTGCCATTCTTTCCTCTTTGGTGATTATGTAGCTCAGCTCATATCCTTCTACCCGGTCACCTCAATTTATTCCATGTCGGCTACAATCGGCAAGAAGCTCAGCGTTTACATGGGTGTTTTTCCACCCTGGTAGTAGGAACACATGGTTGTGGAAGGGAAACTACAGGCTTTGAACCTCTACCCAAAACAATTTAACTGGCAGAGTCACCAAGTACTGTGGATAAAGACAGCTGAGTACATAGGGTAGCTTTGACTTAATCACTTGCAGTGCTAACTGATACCCATTCAAAAATTGCACGCAGAGCAGTGAAATGCCTGTGTGAATAAATGCTTACAGTTATTTCCCAAACACCCTTAGGTCCCATTAACACTCTGTAAACTCTCAATTTTTAGAACAAATTAAGCTGATTTTATCAGGAGAAAGAACACAAAGCCTCTCAAACCACAACTTTTTCTGTGCTCCTCTAATGTGAAGTTTACTAAAGCAATTTTATCGAAAGAAACTTTTAAAATAGACTTTTCAGCTGTTTATGCCAACACTGATTCTAAAATTAATTTTCTTAGTTGAATCGCACATCTCAAAAGAAATTGGAAGTGATGGAAACAGTGCTACAGAAACAGTGGGTTTTGCAAGACTAATTTGACTGCGTAGCATATCAATTTGTTCTCTCCTCTCCATGTCCAAAACTCCCCACTGGAGTTTGTTCCACTAGTGCAAATCCTCATCACTCTGTTGGTTTCAACAGAGCTTACTGCTATTCAGCCTCAAACCCTAGAAAGAGTTTAGATCCTTAGCTAATGTAATTTGCTTAGGCCCTTCAAGAATTTTATTGTAAACTGATGGACACCTGCTTTTGCTCCTAGTGCTTCAGACGGTGATTGTTGTTAAAATCCACAAAAATGCCCATGTAGCTGGATAAAAGGTTCTAGTCATGTCCCTAATCTTTAGTTGCATTTTATAGAGATGCAAGATGCTTCGCTTACATCCCCAGCTTTATCTAGGTATCCTCTTTACTTCATAGATCATGAAGGAGTGTTCCATAATTGGGCTTATGATCTTGGTAGAACATCCTTTGCTAAGAAAAGGAAGACATTACATTTATTTCATGACCTGAAGCTTTGATATGTGCTTGGAAGACTCATTAGTAGAAATTAACTCATAAATTGTGGAAAGTTTTCTTGTCATTTCAGTCAGATTAGCAAAGAGTCTAACATTGAAATAGGACTTTGAATATGCATTTTTCCCAGAGTCGTGTAACTCTTTAGACTGAAGGGTCTCATGCAAATTCTAGTGCGTAATTCAGATAGGTGGTTGTTAGTACTGTTATGCAATATTTCTAGCATAAACACAAATGTTTTACAACATTTGGTTTATTTTTAACATTTTTAATCTGAAAGGCTTCTTAAACTTTGTTTATGTTTTAGATTAAAGAAGATTAGATGTTTATTGGCTGGAATGAATTAATGAGTACTTTATTTGCTAAGTGTAATCGAAAAAACAGTCCAGGCTTTCCTCATGCTTTAGACCTAAAGGTCTTGAAAGTCTTCAATAGCATCACCATCACTGTGGTTTGTGTTGTCATGTGTGCAATATATTGAGTTTATGGGATGAAAGAAATCAAAATCTTAGCAGCAAACAGGGAATTTTCTGCCTTGGATGGCTGTAGGTATTACATCTTATACAATTGTCAGTGCAGGCATTGTCTTATACTCTTATATTCTTCCACACAGCAGGTAAAAACCTCACATGTTAAGTATCATGCTTTCCTATGTTTTTGTGCTTAAAAAAGGTAATGGGATCTGTATCTGTTCTGGGTCTTAATCCTGCGAATGCGAAGCAGGCTTTCATTCCTCTCCTCAGCTTTGTGATGAGCTGTCAGAATCATGGATTTGCTGTCCTTAGCCAGTGAGGACATACATTAGTGGACACGTGCTTTGAAAACCTGGCCCAAGTGATTTTATTTTTGTTTCTTTGCCAAGGAATGCTGAATATTTTCAACAGCTATTTACAAGTGGGAGGAAGTTCCCAGCAGATTAGAACTGTTTTAAGGAAAATTAAAACCTGAGCCAAGCTATTCCACAGCAGAGGATCTTTTTAGTCTACACATACAGTTCTTGCCTCTATATAAAGAGCTCCTTTCGCTAAGGAAACTGGGTGCATTGAACCTCCATAGTAACACATCAGTGGATCTTTGCCTTTGTCATGGGCTGTTGTTATGGTCCCTGTGGTTGGTAATGTAAACAAAGTGCTGTAGGTCTGTTTTGATGAAGGATTGGTCAAATGACTATCGTTTTGCTGGAGAGCAGGAAACCCTTTGGAGAGCAGCTGTAAAGATTCTGGTATCRTTTTACTGTGACCTGAGAAATGGAATGAACCGGCTAAATAAACAAAGAGTAAATTTGACCTACCTTCTGTCATAGGCATAGTGTAATTTTATTAATTTGACTATAACGTTGATTTTTTTATGCTCTGCTATTTTTTCCCCTTTGGTAAAGAAACAAAGTCTTTGATTTATAAAATGCATTGAAAAAACAGCCTGGAGATGTGTTATGTAACTCAGTGAGTGCTTGAAGCTGTACTAATTTAGAGGGAGAAACTGTCCTTTTCCCATACAACAACTTATATAAAAGACGTTGAACATATAATATGTGATGTGATGTGTGAGAAAAAAGAATAATTCCAAAGATCAATAGGATTTCTTAAACAAACTGTATGCTTTAGCTACCAAATGAGCAATTACTTCTGCTTTAAATAAAATAAATTAAATAAAATTGCAACTATGGTAGGATATACAAGAAAAATAAACAAAAGCACACTAAAATGTAAGTGTATGTGTATTTATATAGTATTGGGAAGGTATTGGAAAACCACAATTTTTGACCAGTCAATTAAATGAAAAAACATGAATCCTTGGGAGATCTGTAGAGCCCAAGAGAATGGGGGTACTCAAAGATTTTTTTTTTAAAGGCTCTCAAGTGTCTTGATTTGGACACCTTGAAACTAAAGCATTCATATTTATGATTTATTCTTAAGTATCCTATTCACTCTAGAAAGTCCTGTTGTTCCTGATTTATTATCACAGAAATCAAGTGCACTAAACCTACTTAAACTCCAGATATTGAATCCTTTGTTACTTTGGAGATACTTCAATTCTGTGTTTGAGCAGCATAGTGAAAACTCATCCCTCTTGTTTCATCCTTTGGTAAATGTTAATGAATGACACACAATGTGGAAACATTATGATAAGGATAAGAAAGGAACTGTACATACRTTCATACTAGCTTTTTGGAAAAGCAATCATTAAATGAATTCTGAATGTGGCAAAATTGTTATGTTACAAGACCTTCTGAAAATTAAAAACTTGAAAAATCTTTGATAAGAAAACCTATCACATGTTGAAAGAAGAAAATTGTTATTTTTC
The DNA here is from genome assembly GCF_003343035.1 of Apteryx rowi. NCBI lineage: Eukaryota > Metazoa > Chordata > Aves > Apterygiformes > Apterygidae > Apteryx > Apteryx rowi. The sequence continues at coordinate 770,729 of NW_020450727.1, forward strand.
TTAACACTAATTTACATACTATCTTGCAGCTAAAAAGATACAGTTAATATTTATATGTTGCTTTCTTTTTTTCATCCTCTTGCTTTTATCTAATGTTCAATTGTCATCATTTGATGTAAATGGCAAAGGGCTTCTCCTGATTTTTAGTTTTTAAAATCATCTTTATGCTATCAGGATTCTGTGTTCAGCCTTGATCTTGACTCAGTAAAATACTGCATTCCATAGCAATGCAAATTCAAGCTTGCAAATCAGTGATTAAGCTGGGGAAGTCTATTTATAGTTTGTACTAGATCACTGGAGCAAATTCCATTTCGGGAAAGTATCTTTTCTGAAAATACTGCCTGTAAATGCTAACACATTGACTTTTACATTTACACATCATGTAATTAACATGCACAAATATTTTTTTAGATATAAAAAGGTCATCAATTTTAATTAAAATTGAACAAAGAGAATGGTAACCTTAGATTATTGCTTCTTTAATTTCACGAGCTGTGTAAAACCCAAACAGTAGAAGTCTTTTAATATAATCCGTCAAGTCTAAAATATGAAATATGTGATCTTTAAGAAAGGCACATTGAYGGTGGTCCCATGGTATATATATTTTATGTGTTTATAGGTGTAAATCTGTACTGATTTGCAATTCTGTTCACGTGAGTGTAGTTACTGTGCTGCAAGTTGGGGCATGAGGCCTTCAAGTTCTGTTATCTCTACTGGGTCTCTGAGGCCTACTGACCTTAGCAGCTCAGATGGCACAATCTCTGCTCTCTCCCTTCCTTTAGAAAACAGATTAATATGATTTTTAATGCTTCTTCTCTCTCCTGCAGTCCAGAGAGGCCCACTCTTTTCCAGTTTCAACTGCGCTAGTCTTATAGGCTCATTCCACATCACAAATCAAGATGTATATGGGGACTTCTGGATTTGAAAGGAAAAGCTGACTCATGCAATGAGTGTGTGGCAGCACTCTCAAAAGATCTTGTCAGTGTGTTGGCTATGTTTATCTGGAATTATTCCAGAACGAATCACTTGAGTACAGGAGTACCTGTATATCTCTATATAAATATCTATAAGGATATCATTCTATTAGTGACATTACATTAGTAGAATATTAGTTAAAATAAAATAGGAGATGAAAAATACAAAGAATGTGGCAAAGCTAAGTCTGAATAATGCATTTTGTGTTTTGTCCCCAAGATGCACTGTGTCTCATCTGTGTGGAGCAGAGTTCCACAGTCGTTAGGAGAGTTTCGATTCCCTCACTCACAATCCTCACCTTAAAGTGAGATACTGTTCTCAGACTGTCGCTATTCGAGCATAAACAACTCAGTGTGTGTAGTTTGCCCCATTATAATATACAATAAAGATTATCCGATTCTGGAAAGTGTTGCTCCAGAAGTCATCATTCTTTCTCTATGCATAAAGAAAACGTTTGTTTAAAAACTACTTTCTCCACTCAAAGCATCTTCCATTGAAGAGAAGAATAATAAGCATGGAAAGTCACTTGAACATAACAGATGGTGAAAATGGTAGTCTAGAAGACCAGGAATCACAACTGCTGTCTTACTAAGTTTTCTTTAGTTATAAAAAAAGTTAACTGAAAACATGACTGGGAGCCACATGTGGCATATATTTCGCAAATGGCCAATATGTGCTTCTGCCCAGCTCCAGAAATTAGAGTGAATTCCTTAATTGCTTATGTTAAGATTTATGCAAGTACTGAGCTATCATTGATGAAAATGAGCTTGCAGGATGCTTTAAAATTGCCCTACTACAGAGCAATTTTATAATTAAACATTTTTAATTTGTTTAATTATAATTAAACAAAATATGCCAATGCAATATCACACAGAATATCTGGAGCATAAATCAGATTCCAATTTTAAATGCATTTTCTATCTCCAAGTAGATATATTTTGCTCAGGTGCTCAACAGGTTATGTTCTTATATCTTTCTCAAGAGAGAAGCAGACTTTAAGACCAGGTCAAAGTCCAATATTTTAACTAGATATGATGCTTGGTAAAATCTGTCTTTGTGTCTATCTCTCAGTGAGGAAAGACAGGCTTAGCTGAATAGAGTTGTCTGTTCCTATCTTGCCAGACTTTGAACCCCCTGTAAGTTATATTTATAAGGATTATTTGGAACCACATCCAAGAAGCAAGAAAAACATACTATAATAAGCAACTCACACACTGTATTGAGAGTCATTTTAAAAATATGAGAGCTCTGATAAATACTGGAACTGTCTCAGCTAATAGGAGACTCACTATTAACTTTAGCTGAAATAATTCTATCTTCTCCAAGAATTCTTAGACTTATCAATGGCAATTGTAACAGTAGCCGTATTCTACCATTTTGTTAGATTAATTCTAGGAATCAAAAAGCAGAGGGAGAAAACAAGCATTGTGATGCTTCTACACTTTATTATAGCACTGGCCATGATTTTTCTTAAACTATCCTCTAAAGGGTACACTTCCAAATTCAGATATACATTCTTTTACACCTAATATCTTTGTGAGAGTTATTATAAGTGAAAAATGTAAAGAATAATTGTTTTCTATTTTTCCCAGAGAGGTCAAGAAAACTGGCATACATCAGTCGTAGCCAACTGATGAGCAATTGTTAGTGTGGTGCCAACATGTGTTTAAAAGATGTTATATTCTGGGTTCTTACACCAAGATCCTATGTTATTGCTTGTAGTTGATCTATTTTCTCTGCTTATTACAAAGATGATGAACATCTTGACCTGGGACTTTATTTGATTTCCCCCYCCCCCCCCCCCAAATAATAATGCTGTAGAAAATAGTGTGCTAGACTTCCCATTATAAACCAGAGTTGCTGAAGCAAGAGGGGATTTTATTTGTAAAGTTCAATCATATATTTTTATCAAATACAAACTATAATAATGAAATGTTCGTATAAATGTCAGCACTTTATCATCCTTATGCTCAAATTCAAAATCCATTAAAGAAAAAATAAAATGAAGCACACAGACAAATGTTGAGCTTAGCCAGATGTGAATGTGCTGTCAGTATTTTATGGACCAAATATTGTTTTAACAGAACAGTTGAAAAATTATTTTAAGAATTTTCTATTTAAACTAAATAAAATACTTATGCGGGAGAATTTCTGTGGAACATAAAGGCAAGCATTCATCAAATCTTGCTGCCTGTTTCCCTCAACTCAATATTATGGTAAGTAAAACTGTGACTCAGACCAGGAGCTTAATTCATATTTAGTTATGTGGGTGGATCCTCACATTTATGTTGGTTTGCCACAGCCAACTCTCTGTGTAACCTGTATAGTAATCACCAAAAAGCTAAAACCACAGTATCCTTTACCTGAGTTCCTGGCAACCTGTATGTCATCTACACACAGGGATCTCCTCCTTAATGCCATGAAAAGTTTGCTAGAAGTAATCTCTATTAGTACTTAAGAACTAAGTTTTAAGGCAAAGAATAAGACAGAGAACTGATCACAGACATGTTTTTCCCTGTATGTCAAGATCATATATCCTACCTTCTAGCCCACTCCTCACTCAGACCTCTCATAGGTCTAAGATTTAAAACCTCTATCACATAACCAAATTGTGTGGGAAGTCGTATATAGTATCCAGCATGTCATAGAACGTTGATGAAGTACAGATGGGTCTGTGAGAAGATTCTGCAGATCCTCACAGACTGAAAGAGAACTGGAAGAGAGTAAAACCCACAAAAAACAAGTGGGAAATAGCTAGTCTATATTCAATATTTTTAAAACCATGAGTGAAAAATAGCTTTGGTCTGGCTGCAGTGGTCTGAATGCAAGTTGGGATACAACTGACTCAAGAAAATGTTCAGATATTGTTTGCACCGTAGGAGATAATAGTTGCTTCAGCCTAGGTGAGCCTTTACTAGGCTAGTCCATGTATTAGTCCATGTATTTTTTAGATCAAGTCTGCCTGGGTCAGGCAATACTCAGTATTTGTTTTAAGTGCCTTTTTTTTTTTTTCCTCATATTGCTTACTACTGTAGTATTAAATATATTCTTTGCAGATCCCTCCTGTTTTCTTCTGTTGTTTTCTTTCTGTTCTCCTTTCTCTGCATTACCTTCACCATTTAAAATTTTTTCCTATATTTTATCTGCCACTCCTGCAAATCTCTTTTTTTCCTCTTCCCCTTTCTGTATTTCCTTTTCTGTATTTCAGCCTTTTGGATTTCACCTTTCTTTCTTCTATTGCTTTTTCTAGTATGTCTTTCCCTTTTTCGAAGTCTCTTTGCCCACCTTTTCTAACTGTCTGTCTGTGCTGTGAACACTTTCTGCATTTCAGAACACATTCAAGGGGTGTTTGGATTATAACAATTGGGGAGCTGCCTTTTCTTCCTGTTCCCAGCCCACTTTGCCCTTTATTTAGTGTGAGCTGATGGCACTTACTCAGTATATCACAGGGGAGGAGAAACTGTAGAATGGCTGTCAGGGTGCAGACAGAAAGCTGTTGTCAGTTCTTGGCAGCCTGCTTGAATATGTATATATGCAGTTAAGAGTAACCCATACAAAGGCACATTTTATTTATTTTTATTTATTTATTTTTTTAAATCCAGAAGGTAACTAAGCAGTGTTCTTGGGTTCCAGTCCTAGGCTTTTGTTAACTGGCATAACTTCACTCAGAGTAAATCTCAGGTTAATACCAGCTTAGGATCTGTCCTGAGGTTTGTTCTTTTGAGATTTTGCCAACCATCTCCTTTCCTACATGCATGGAGTATGGTGAGCATAGCTCCTTGATAGTTCCCTCAACAGTTGCTCCCTCAACAGTTGCTCCACAGATGGGCTCTGACTGTGTAGGAGGTCCAACCGAAAGATAGTGCTTCTGAGAAGGGCAATTAGCCTGCACAGAACTCCATATTCCTCTGCTGCCAGTTGGCTAGCTAGCTAGCTCCCAGTTAGCTAGTTTAAAACCAGTTTACGCATTTCTGCTTGACAGCACAGAGCTCAGTAGAAACTGTGGGAAGCCAAGGTGCACTTCAAACATCTCCCTGAATACCTGCTTCATTCCCTGGTTTCCATGAGATGGAAATGCGGGTGCTCAAGCCAGAACGCAATCGGGGTGCAGGCAGCACAGTTTACACCCATGGTCTGTGAGTACCAAGGGAGAGGTGCAGGTTCGTTAGCATTAACAGCACTAGTGTTAGTCCTCAGAGCAATCGATCACTGATCTGCAAAGTGCTGTTCCTGCTTTTGAATACATGGAGAGCCAACAATTGTTTTAAAGAAGCGCTGTCAAGATTTTTGACTCACTCAAATAACTAATGTTGGGGATTTTTGTTGTTGTTGTTACCTGCTTGGTAGTAGGCTTCTTCTGACAACAAAACCATGCAAGAGCCCCAAAAGTCATAACTGTGATTCCTATGGCACTCCTAAACCAAACTGTATGTGCATATTTCTTCTAATACAAGCATTCACTCACAGTACTGTTTACTGTAGGGCACAAGTCATGTTATTTTTAAATTCTTTTGACAGCTGATCTTTGAAAGCTCTTTAAACCAAAGAAAGAAAAACATTTTCCCCAATGTCCTTGTTTTTTGTACAGGCAGTGAAAACTATTGTTAAAAGAACTGTTTTTTTGCAGGTGAAAACGGTCCTTTGACATGTTTTAACAAAAAGCAGTGGTTGGACAGCCAGCAGGACCCATGTGCAATACATTCCTGATGCATGCATTTGTGACCTCCAGGGCTGATTATTGTAATTTATTTTACCTAGCAATTCTACCAGGTGCTTGGGGGAAAAAAACCACTAGCTAGCAAAAATGCAGCTGCTTGTTTCTTCAGCAAAACAGATCAAAGTGAACTAGTCATCTCAATACTGTTCTCCTCTGCCTATGCAGGCTCCTTATGGATAAATACTAGTTGCAAGTGTCTGCCCACATATTCAAAGGTATAACTAAGAAATCTTCTCTTCAGTCATAACCACTTAATCCAAGAGCAACTCTATTCCTTGCAATGGTTAAATTGCGGACTAGTGATGGGGGCAGGTTTGCAGATGTGAGACCCAGCTGCTGTATAGCATGTCTCTTATTTTTTTAGTGTATTAGGAGAATCAGTCTCTCTTTTTTTTTTTTAAACTACCCTGACAACATATGCTCTTAGAAACATAAAGAAAAATACAAACGACAATAATGAGCATACTATTGCTAATAATCCTGACCCTCCTTCTGTAACCAGAGATGTCACTGAGTTTGTTGTTGTTGTCACTGACTGCAGTCAAGCAGGATCTTTTCTGTGCTCACCTCTTACAAGAAGGGTGTTCCATGACTGTCAGAATAACAGCAGCATGTGACACTTCAAGATGAAATTTACTCTTGTAGTTCCATAAGTTTATGGCAAACAATATTATGCATCAGGTTTGTGTAAACTGAGTGCCATTTTATCCATTTTAATATATTTATATGCTATAGGTGCAGATTGTAAGTTTAGTCTAGGCAGAAATATTTCATTTCTCATAAGCTAATAATGTATTCTATATTAGCTACTGTATTTTATTAATGTGTGAGACATGTCTTTTCAAGGATCAAGGCCAAACCCACAATTATTGTTTCTTCTTATCAACATTCAGCTTTCACAGGCAATTACAGCTTATGCATATTTTATAACAAGCGTTTGGAGCATATGCTGATTATGTAGTATTTGCTCAATACCTTGCAATATTCAAGGCTGCTTATGGCAGTATATAGTATTGTGGGGGTCTTACAGTATAAAAAAAACCCCTTTTTCATTTTAATCACTTACATAAACCAGCATTTTCTGTTTGATAGCCCTGCTGTATCTTGTTTGTTTCAACTATCAGAGATGAAAAGAAAGGCAAAATATTTCTGCCTCTCTCTTATCTGTATGTTGGCACTGCGTCACTATGTGAGAACAGAAGTACTGCAGCAGAGGAACTGTGATATGGAATTAGACCTGCAGTTCCTCCATTATCCAAACATGTAGGCTGCATCTGTTAATGACCAGTTCCAGATATTTGAGAGACGTGTACAGGAACCCTTGGAGAAAGGAAGTTTCATCTTGACCTTCAACAGCAGCTAGCAGATAGCTTTTGCTTTAGAAAACAAAACTTTGTATATCTCAAAACAATACAGTCCTATCTAAATCTAGCCGATCTAATCCCAATTTTCGTTATCCATATAAGCAGCTTTTTATTCAGCAGCACTCAGAATGTCCTCCCCCTGCCCCCAATAAACAGTGGGCAGAGAAATATATCTGCAAGGTCTGCCAGGTGATACAGAGCATCTGAAAGAGCTGAGGATTATGTGCTATGGGATCCCTTGTCACTCCTGACCCATGTCTTAAAATGAAAAATGAGGGCTGAGTGGCACAGAATAATCTTCTCCAACTTTGCCTCAGCCAAGGATTTTCCTGTGTCAGAGAATCCACAGCTGCCCCTTTAAGGCTTCTTTCCATCTTCATGCTTTTTCAGCAATGTTCAACAGAAAGAACTGGAGCCAAGAACTTGGATCAAAATATGTAATCGTGTTTTGAATTCTACTACGTTTTTGGCTTTGGTAGTAACTCATGGCTATGGGTTGGTTCCACAGCTCAATCACAGAATTCATTGTCAAAGTCATCATGAAGACCAACAACTTAATGAGATTCCAGCCAAGCCCAGGAAGCATTTAAAAAGTGTCAGTGATTTTTGGGAAGGTTTTATTGAAGAAGTAATAGTTTTTGAAGCAAAGCTTTTCAAGACTTTCATTTCTCTTTATCCAAATTCAGTTTAACATTCTACTTTTCTTATTAAACTACAGTTTAATATTAATATAATGGTTTTGAAATGGGAAAACTCTGAATACAAATGAAGATGTTTTTATCATTATCTGGGTTCAAAATGGCATTTTGCCTGTTCTTTTGTGTTTCTTTCCTGCTACTTTCAGGGGCAAGGATAAAAACCCTGGTGTCTCAGTGGATAATGATGAAGTTTTGGGGGACTTTCACATAAATTAAGTCTTGGAAATCTTCCATCAGAGCTGTGTATGAATGACTAAAATGATACAGATAGGTAAATGAAGCCATTCAGTTGAACACCTATGTGTGCACATAAACTTAATAAAACTCCATTTTGAAACATATGGCTTTCAAATTCAGCTACTCTACAAAAAGTTTGTGGTAATATATTTCTGCTCATCATGTGTTCTGTGGGAGTTTTCCTACGCAGTATTTTAGAACTTTTGATGTTCACAGTTTTCTATGAAAACRCTTCTGAAAAGTACGAACTCTAGCAGCAAAATCCCCTGAATTCCTTTTCAGCTCCAGAGAAATCTCCGAAGACACAGGCAACAGCTTCAGAATTTAAGCAGAAAATTTGTCTCCTCTGTTAAGTAATGATATGCTGTCCTTATCTTTCAAGGAGACATCTTGAAGAAAATCAGTAATAAATATCAAGTTATAGTTTTGCTTTGAAACTAGAACTTTTTATTTCTTTCATGCTGCATGATAACTTTATAGCTTTGTATTTGAGAGAGCTGCAGTATTAGAAAACTTTTTTTTTTTTTTTTCTGCCTGGCAGCAATTCCAAAGGGCAGGATTTCTGTATCCCCGTTATGCTGCTGTTCTCATGAAACATCTGGCTAATTTCACAATGAGATTATAAATTGTGGCTTTTTTTCTAACCTGCATTTTGGCATACGGGATGTGATTTAATCAACTTCTGTCTGAAAAGAAGTCTTTGGAATTGTGATGTGTTTGTGCTTGCAGAGTTATGTGAATACAATCGCAGCAGTTCAACTTTAGCATGACAATACACAATTCTGGTACGGCACATATTTTCAATATGCTTCAGAAACAACTTTTCTCATCTGAAATCCTCATTGTGAAAAAGCGTGTATTTATATATTAATTTATTGTCAAAGGAGCAGACTTAGAAACTATCTAAATTAAAGCGTAACTTACAGTGTCTTGTGAATAACTGAATAACTTGGTTCAATGTTAGGTCACAGTGGAATATAGACTGTAACAGGAATACATAAAAGCTCTGAAGGGAGCAAAGAGACTTTATTCTGGAATGGTGAACATCGTTGCCAGAGTAACATAAACCTTRTGTGTTTTCACAAGGAAATGAGTCACTTGTTTCTGTTGGCCGGAACTCTGTTTTCTTTTAATTTCATATTTTAGCTGCCTAATATAGTTTGAAAGAGCTCTAGGATTCCAGTCTTTGGGCTTAGATACCTTGTTAATTAAAGCAGAGCAGAAGGATAGCATAGTAGTTACACAGTACCAAATAAAATTGATAGTAAATATGGCACTATCACATGTTGTGTGAAGGATGCTTTGATCCCTGTGTAGCGCAGTTCTGTGAACTATTTATAAAGTTATGAAAAGAAGATGCTTCTTCACATTTTTTATGTGTATATGTGTACGTATATTTATATCTGTGGCTTGTGTTCTTCGTTAAACTGATTGGGAAGTTCCCTCATTGCAATTGTGAGCCTCATGGTCAATTTAAGGGCATAAGCTCTAGTCAAAATGTCTGTTGCCCTCAATGAACAGACTATCTTTAATGTCAAAGGTGTTGGATCGGATCCATACAAGCGGTGAGGCAGTATTTCCCATCTTCGGATCAGCAACTCAGAATCACTAAGATGCTTGTCCATTCTCCTAGCGTTAAAGCAGCACAGAATATTCTCGTAGAAAACCACCCCATTCTCGCTGAGGTGTCCCCACAAGACATGAGATCAGCACAGCTCGTTCTGAAGCCACTTTCTATTTTCTTCTTTCTTACAGCTCCAAGGTACGGAGATTGTGCCAAGCAAAATAAGTAACACAGACTACTTGAGCAATTCTCAGCTACAGTGGAGTTTCTGAAGTAACCTAGCTGGCTGGTACAACATAGACTACTTTATCCTGTATGTAGTTTGGGCAGAAACTCCATATAGCTCCATTCACTGCTGCAGCCTTAAAAGGAAGTGGCAGAAAATGAGAGCCAGATAAATTCAGCTGAGAATTAAAATACATATTATGAACTTTTTTGATGGCATAAACCTGTATGCACAAATGCTGCACACCTGTACATCTATATGTGATATTTTAGATATTTTAGCATTTTTTAATATAATGTCATCATGTATTTCTGTACATCATAAGCACCAGCARTGAAAATTCTTACTCCCATGGATAAAGATTATTCAGAAAGCAATACTTAATGTGTAGATATAAATGCTGGAAAATACTGAAGATGTGCTTAATCTGTCCTATCCCAATAACAGTTTGCATTCTTATTCAGCCTCATCTGAGGATCTCAAAAACAATGTTTATTAAATCAATATTAAGGTATCATTTTGCCAGCCTGACTAAACACATAAGCAAGTATTTTTAAATAATTTCACTAAGGAGCAAATGAGAAATGAAGAAACTAACTGAATTCCAATGGTCATCTACTGTGCTTGACTCAGGAAGGGAGAGGGGAGGAAAAAAAGAGTCCTGGCCTGAACCAGGACCTTGCATTAACAGTCTGGACACAGGTAAATGGTTTGGACTTTCTGAGCATGTTAAAAATTTTAAAAATCCAATAAAGCACAGCAGATGATATTCAGATATGGGTAAGTGTAACTGTAGTGAATTGATGATGGCAGTATTAAGCCCCTTGTTTAATTAGAAATTCACTATACAGGGAGATTAGGGATGAGTTAGAGAGAAAGTGCAGAGAAAACATTTCTCCCTTACACAAAGAAGAAATTCTTTTTTTCCTGTCCAATAAGTGCTTTAGCATATAAAAACAAGTATGGATATGAACTCAAGAAATAGACACCTTGCATACAAGGCGACTCTTGCTGGAGCTTGGTCTTCTCTAACAAAGTGTTATCACAGAATAATGTAGTTGTTAAAAAACGACATTAACTTGCAGTCCTTGGGGGACTTATACAACTATTAATTTCATTGTATTTTCCATTCAATGACTCTGACCCACCTGATCTATCTGGTCTATATATCTAGGAATTTTGAGAGCTGCATGCATTATATGCTGTTTGAAAGCCTTAAAAAGTAAATGGCTCTACCATAAATTTTAACCAAGGTTTTTATTCTTTGGTTGCACCATTCTCTTCTGCTCAGATAGGTGGAGGCGCAATGGGAAATGCATAGCAAATGTTGAATAATATCGCTATATAATATCACTAACCCTTTGGGTGTTGTTATTCTGTCAGTGATGTATGCCCTACGTTTTTCTTCTGCGTCTTCTAATCACAGCTGTCTCACATTTGTAATGAATCTCGTACTGTGTTTGAGGAATGTTACTTCTGTGGAAGCCCATGGAAGTATGGAACCTGTTTGTATGGATTCAATATGGCCAAATGCTTCCTTCGGTAATTTCAAACTCACAGGCCCAAAGGTCCTTGGAGGGCTTGCTCAGTCTTGAATTCAGCACAGATTCAGTGCATTGTTTATTTTGCCAGATGGGTTGTCAGATTTTGGAAACATTTAACAAAAATGAAGTAGAACAGCTACTGTTATCAATACTTGTGTTTAGGATCAAATACTTTTTGGAAGTCAGTATTGCTAACTGACAAGTCCAAAAAGAGAACTTACAGACTCACCCTTAAAACATCCAATGACGCTGAGGTTCTTACCTCATCATAGCTGTCCACCTACTATATACACTGTTACTATATGCTTATATAAATGGTGACTCATGGGCACAGACAGGAGAAATCTAAGAAATTTTTGCCTCTCTCTGTGCAGGTTTTATCCTTCAACATGTATTAAATTTGAGGATGATGGACATTTAAGGAAGTTTTTCAATTTTTTTTTATATTTATATTCTATTGTTTGCTTTTATTTTAGTAAGTGTAGTCCTGAAATAGGAAGGTCACTCACAATAACATTTACTGGTTTTCTAGCCATTAGAAAAATACATTAAGAAAGCCACAAAACTTCAGACTGGTGCTGGTACCTATACAAAGCACTGTGTAATCTGAAAGCATTTTAGCAGAACACACTATATTAAAATTCTGTGAAGCATTTTACAATCATTTACCTGCATGCATACATCTATTAATGTAATTATTTCATTAGTATTATCATAATACCTTGACAGTTTAGTCACAGACTCTCTTCTTGGTAATTGCATTGTATTTTATTGTAGTCACACTATAATAATTYGGAGAATTATTCACAGAACAGCATTATCTGCTCCAGAAAGCTCATAATTCAAGTGAAAGGTGAGACAGCAGACAGATATAGAAAAGTGGAATAGGAAACAATTGTAATCAAGATGCCAGAGGCTTCAACCCTGGTTCTGACTGTGCAGGATAAGGCTTAGAGCAAGCAGACCCTGTATTAGTTCTGGAAATGCAGAATATTAAGGTTGATCAACTTCCTTCTTTGGGAATAGAATTTGGGAGCTCTCAGGTTCTTTCTCATCCTGCTCTCAGTCATATGTTTCATGGGATTCCACTTCTTCAGAAGTGTGTTGTTATGGTTTCTCTAGTATCAGCTTATAAATCTTCAAGCTCAGAGCTGATTTTGCAAGCTGGTCCCTGAAAAACATTGGCAGCTTTGAAATATTCCATAGAATGAAATTCTGAGGGCTGAGTAGCCCTGCAAAATAAATTGGTAAAACCTTGCCAAATTTTAGAGAAACACTTTGCCAGCTTCTTCTATCCCTACTAGCAACTTGAATTTACACTGCAATAGCTTATGTCTGGTCTATACTGGGAATTAGCCTTTATTCCAGTTAGTAGTGCAGCTGCATCACATGATGCCAACATGTGAAATCATGCTTACCCTTACTAGAAACCTGAATAAAGTCTTCAAGTACAAATTATGGTTTGAGTCACCTCATCTAGGAGTTTGCACTGATATAATTATCCAGTGGGCAGATAGCTGGGAAATTCATGGCCTTAAGCAGAGTGGGCTTTAGAAAATTAAAAAAAAAAAAACCCTTTAGAGAGTTTCACTTTCTCACAGGATCAAAGTGTTTTCTTGCTTCCAAATCGTATTTCACCATGACAGATGTAAAAATAGGTAGGTGCAGCTCTAGTCCAGTGGCCTGGACTAGATATATTGTCAAAAAATGAAAGGAAGATTCACAGTATGTTCCATGTAATTGGTCCGCTGTGAATAAAATTTAATGTTTCCTCTATATCCATACGTCACTTTTGCATATAGCTAAGCAATTACTCTAAATCATCTTACAGGCTAGTATGTGTTTGCAGAATATGTTTTTATGATGATTAGTCTTTTATGAGAATGAATGATAACTTGGAGGAAATCAAAGATGTGTTAAATTATCCCGAATCTCCTTTCTGTGCCAAGTCATGAGAAATTATTTTAGTGTCTACAACTGTGTAGCTGGCATATACCATAGCTGTGTGTTCCGAGAAAATCTGCAGTTTGGTCAAATGGCACAACCGTGAACAATTTTCATATCTTTTATTTTTTCTTTTAGTTAGGGTTAAATTTCTGTCTTCATCATATGTAATGTAAGACTAGTCATCAACTTGTAGTTAAATATGAAGGCAGTATAAAGTATGTGGCTCTAACTTCCACTCAGGATATGTTATTGGATAAATTGCATATCTGACATGAAATCAGCCCTTAAACTTGGCCTGGATTTAGCCATTCTCTGCATACTTAGGTCTGCAGCATTAAGTAATGGGTCCCAGTGAAAATCAGGACAAAATATTCATTTATCATTGCACGAGTCTAAGTACATAGTTTTTTATCCTAGCTTTTTATCCTTTTTACTGTGTCGCATTTTAATCCTTTTTTTTACCCCCCCCTTTTTTTTTAAAAAGGAGGGGAGAAAAGAATATTTTTGAATATTTTTCAGTAAAAAGAAGTTGAGTGAGATTGAAATGGTTTCCTTTTAGCCCTTGTGAACAGGTTTGAGCAAAGCCTCATCTCTACTTACGAAGTAGGGAAGCAGAATTTGTTTTCTATTTCATACAGTAGGCCAAATCATATTATACCATGCTGCAACAGGGATTGTCCTGTGATCATGACATGATGCCTTTAATGTAGTTAGAAGGTAATCTTTCAAATAATGTTTCTAAGGCAAAAGTGTGTGGTGAATGAGTTTCCTAAGTTATGAATTCAGAGATTGCACTCAGTGAAGTAAGTAAAGTAATTGAAGTAAAGTAAGTGAAGGAAGTGAAGTAATTCTTTTTAAGAGAATGACATTTTAGCAGAATATAATTTCTCATTTATGCACAGTGCCCTTTGTTTCCAAGAAATTATACAAATATCTATTAATTAACCATTACAACACTTTGAGAGAGAGGAAAAAAATTATCATTCAGAAGTAATAAATGATAAATCCGACACAGAGAGGTAAATGCTGGAGTGTTGTAACTTCGATCACCACAGTCATTATTTTATGACTTCAGGAAAGAAGAGAGAAAATCATCGTATGTGTGTATCATGAAGTCTTACATACCTACAACTGTGTGACAATATCCTACCTGCCTCACCCACCATTGCAAGACCCATGCTTGTCCCATGATGGGAAACTTGTCTTTTTGATGATCATGATGATGATGATCATCTGGACACAGGGCATTATACTTCTGGGCACTTCTATCACTGCGTACTTCTGGGCACTTGTATCACTGCACCTGGAAGGGATGCTTTCATTTTCATCAACTGCGGGGAGCTGCATTTTCCACAGGATTTACCATTCCGGTATCTCTGGAAAAACTTTTCAGCTTCTAGTGTTGACATCATTCAGTCTGTCAAACACTAACTTTGAATTGAGGTCTGAAATTCCCACTCCTCCCTGTCTCAGCAGAGTTGGATGCAGAAGAAGATCTGTCCTAACTTTGAGATTCCCAAATAGTCTCTGTTAAAATTGAAGGAAGAAGGAAAAGCTCTGGATACACAATTAGTTATGAGGATCTCAGGCTCAGATACCTTCCTGCCTTTTGAAAAAAATTTCTTTTTGTAGGGTGAAATTGCTAGGAAGAGCTCACAACTGCTGTGAAACCTTCCCTTATGCTCAAGCATCTCTRGTAAGAGTTCCCAAACTCAATATGTCTGGATTCCCTTGGGGTGCTTTAGCAGACACTCCCCCTTTCCTGACAAGCCGTGAGTGGGATAAGCTGTGGGTACCATAATTCACATACCACTTGGAAATAACTTTCATAACGGTTTGGACTCTTCATGGTTTGTGCTAAGGGCTTAGCGTGCAATCTATTGAAAGTCACAGAAGTCTTTCCACTGATACTAAAGTGATTTTGGATAGGGACTGTCTACTGAAAAAAGCTAGTATCTTTCTCTACAGAAATTATAAAATACTAAAGAAGTATAGAGACTCATTCAAACTGCTCTTTGCCTGAGGACGCAGAAAAAAGCACTGTTTCTTTTCAATCTACAAGCAGGAAATCTGGGAACATGAAATGGAAAGGAATGTCCCAAGTTGAACCCAGTCTTCTGTTGTCATCAGTCACATCACATATTGCCCTTCACATATGCATTTCTCTCTACCTGCAGAATAGTAGGGTATTAATTTTGCCACTCCTAGTGGAATGCTGCTCCATCAGTCTGCTATGTTCCACTGAAGGYTAAAAACATTCTTCTACTATCTAGCCTAATATTATTTATGGCACTATTCACTCCTGAATCACTGGACCACCAATCTTATCTGGAATGCCAATCTTTGTTCTGCATCTGTATATAATTTTCAGCACAGAAATTCACTACCTGTTTGGTACACTGTCCTTTCTGTATGATTATGTGTATACATGTTGGGTAAAAGGCTGATTTCCACTAACTAGCAGGTATAATATAAAAGATGTTTTTGCTAATTAGTTCAGCTGATAAAACTGTCATGTCATGTTTTGAATATTAGCTCCAGTTCTTGGGTTGTAGTAGAGTGTATGTTCCCAGGTTAGGGAGCATGACGGAGTTATCAAGATCCCAAAGAGAGCTGGAGCTGCCTGCTATTCCAGTGACCTCAGCTGTGGGTTGTCAGGGAAAAAGAGAACAAGAACATCGGGTGAAAGCACTGCCTTTGAGAACAGGATAGCTTACACATTTGGTAAATTTGCTCAGTAGGGATTGGTGACCAGAAAGTAGCTGGGTTTAAATATGAGCGAATAGTAACTATACTGGTTGTGTTGAGAAAGCTGAAGAATAGGAACTACTAGCTGCTATCCCAGTCAAGGAGAATGCTAAGGCTTCCAAGTGCAACGGATAGCACATAGCTTACGCAGAGAATGTACTACCTTTCCAAACAGCCTGTGATATGTGATCTGGGTTCATATCAGGAAAAAAGTTTGATTTTTTTTTTTACAAACTGTTGTGTTTTAGAAATAAGTGTGAAGCAGCTTCTAACTAGATGTCTCTGAAGGTGCTGCATAGGTGTGTGTTATTGGAGTGTTTCCTTTTATCCTTCAAGAAGGAAGCACTAACGAGAATAAGCTGCTATGGTAACACTTATATGCCTCATAATTTCAGGAAGTGCCAGAGCAATGCTGCGCTAATTAACACTGAAGTTTGTCATGAACCATGAGCCTCAGGATGCCTCCAGACAAGCCCTGGGGCTTCATACAGGGAGGGACATTTTGAGAGTTTATCAGCCCCCACAACATGCTTTGTCCCTGTGCTGGAGGAAACACTGTCCATTGCAGCAAAGAGGGCAAAAGCAGGTATATGTATATGCCCAGCACACACATTTTCTCTGTGTTCGCTATTTGGCATATTATTTTAAACCAAAACCACTGGCAATTAATGATAATATTTCTGGCTGTGAACCATGGGGATGAAGATTCAGCATATGTTTGTTGCTGAGGTTAGTCTGGACGCTAAGCTCAGGCAAGGGAGGCGGGGAGGAAGGCAGGCAGACTGCTGGGGACACACCATGCTGCTGTCTGATATCAGCCCAATGGGTCACCAGAGTTCTCTGAAAGGACTCTTTTGTAGCTCTATTAGCAGCAACACCACCACTTTTGGAATTAAGATATATATCARCAGAGCAATTTCTAATCAAGATTTCTGTAAGTATAACTGTTGATTTCAGGGTAGCTTATCTAACTTTGCATCAGCCTAACAGAATTCATTTATTATGCTTGTTCTTCATGGAACGTATTTCAAATCTTATTTGTAGAATACACTGCCTTTTAATTGCTTATAGCTTTTAGAATGCATCTTATTTTGTATATTTATGTAATGTCTCATTTCAACATTATGGACTTCCTTGGGAAAAGCCAAATCACAAAAATCAAAGGAGACGTTTAATAACTTTTTTGATATGAGACCTGATGAGAAATGTTATTTGTTCCCCAAATAAAGCAAGGTTTCTTTATTGGCCTGTTGGCATTCCAAAAACTGCATTTACGTGAGAGATTATGTCATAAAAAATGTATGCAAGAACTCTGCTCTAGAAATGTGAATTCTAAATAGCAAAGAGCAATAGCTAAAGTACCAGAAAATATTTCCATAAAAAATGTTTTATTCATTTCATGCAAGAAGCCTTCTCCACTGTTCAGAAAAGAGAGCAGCTACCAGGTATTTTTCTTTACCCTTTTCAAGCAATTGTTCAAGAGTAAATGTAAGTGTTAAACATTGCTGGGTTCATGCACTTGAAGAGCCCCCTAGGGTTAGATTCTAAAGCCCTTTCATGGCCTTTATACTCATAAATAAGGGATTTGCTGCATTTTAAAGCATATCAGATCACAGTGAAAGTTTAAATTAGCATTCACTCCAAGGAGAACACATTCCCCAACTCTTGTTAATGTTCACCTCTGGGGTACATGCAAAGATTGAAATGAGAGGCTTTCCAGACACTGAGCATTTCCCTCTTGTTCTCTGTCCTGTTTTGCTCCTTCAAAAACTGCAAGGCACAAAAATAGATGTGGGAGTCTGCAGTAACTCTAAAAATTGAGCTTCCTGTTACTGCAGTTATACCACATGGGTGTATTTTATCAATTTGTGTAATAACTAGATGGCAGCCAATCACAAGGCTATTCAAGCACTCAGACCCCGCTGCCAATTAGCAACCGTAACGATACTGCGTCCTAATAGCTATTAGCAGATACAGTGATGGGATGTGCCTTTACAACCTGAGATTGCGAAGAAGTAATGTTTACCTCTGAATCTTCTGTTTTTGAAAAACATAGTGGGCTGCTCTCATTCTTGCATTTTTCCTCATGTAGATTTTGTTGGTATGCAGTTAGAATAGAGTATGCAGTAGGGTGTACTGATAAGAATGTTTGGGGCTGGGATTTTTAATGGCTGCATTGGAGGCACACAATTTGAGACGTAGACATGTAAACGGTTCCATCCTGAACCAATTTTCAGACATGCAATTGAAGTGACTAATGCAGCCGAAATGTTTGCCAGCTTTTGCATTTATGACTGCATATCTTGTGCATATGATTCACATGTATTGTTTTGGAAAGATTTACATTAGTGGATAAAATACAGTGAGAATAACAAGCTAGAAAAGCCTTTGCAGTTCTTCACAAGCCATGCTTTTCTGAGTAGAAGCCCACCCAGACTGCAGCCTGGGGGTCGCTGTGTAGGCAACCAACACGAGACTGTGCTGCAGAGTATTAGCTTAGCTGGTGCTTTCTCATATTTTTGGTGGAATGTTTTGAGGCTTTGTGTTTGGATGCTCCTTAAAGGGGGTAGATCTCTCTCTTCATGGTACCCTAACTACTCTTGGGTTAGTGTTGTTTAGAATTGTTGATCTTGGTTTACCTCAGCCTCCAAACACACTCACTCCTACTCACAGGCAAGAAAATGAAGAAAAGAGGAATCGATCAAAATTCTTTCTTCTGGAGGCAGAGAAGGGGCAGGACAGAAGAAGGTGGTGTTATCTTACCATTAAATGCTTGAAGGAGACTCATTTATTATGGTAAGGAGGCACACAGAAACCTTAATAGGTTGGGTCCTGTAGATACTGATTTTCTGTTTTGTCTCATGGTATCCTGGTTTCTAAATATTAGCAAATGCTTACCCACTTTTATACCACTTTTGCTATGGCTTCCTGTACTTGAAAACCAGCAAAGCCAATTTGTGATATGAAGCAAATATTCATGTGTCTATCCACTTTTTTTTTTTTGCATGGGTCTCAGACTTTGCCTTTTTAAAGCATACTAAAACTAGTAGCTTTGGACTTGCTGTTTCATCTCTGGCAGTGAAAACTGATATTTTTGCCCCAAGGTTGCAAAGATAGAGAAATTAGCAGGGGAATTAGAAAATAATTTTTCAAAATACTGTTGCTGAAATAGTAATCTCCTTCTACTGTTTTGAATTTGTTGTTGCTTGGCTTTCTTCAGTGATAGATTTCATATAATCTAACCCAAGATGTCTCTACTGCCATGAAGCAAACATTACAAGCCCTCCTGATTCATTGCTGTGACAACAGAAAAATCTTTTTCCTACTTAAAGTGCTACAGTATGACTTCCTCTGATGCAGTGTTAAATAGAAATCTGAAAGTTGATTGCTGTCCAAAAAAGAGAGAAATTCTCATAGCTTTGTGTTAAGAAAAAGGTGATGTGCAGTCTGCAAAAATTGCATGTATATGATATCTCCTCCTCCAAGATGTAGCTAAGAAAAAATAATCATTCTTATTTAGGAAACTAGGCAATTTATAAAACATTGTTGAGAACAGTAATCTGAATGATGGACTGTGTCAAAGAGATATTGTAAGAGCAATAAATGGTGAGTTAAACAGAAAGTGCTTGAGGGCTGACGGTTGGAGTCTAATCTTGGAATATTAATTAAAATGTTAAAAGTATATGGCATTCCTATGAAACAGCTAAGTCTGTTGGAACAAACTAATTCCCGTTATAACTCTGTTGAAGACACATGAATCACACAATAAATTTGGCTCACTGAGTGGAATGCTGGATCTCTATTATAGGAGACAGAACAGTACCTCTTGCACCAGGTGCAATTAAAGGACTTGCAAGATGCCTAGTCTTACTATAATAATTTCTTTCAATGGTTGAAAAGGATTGAGCCAGGAATGTATATGGGGGGGAAAAAAGGGTTTTTTTTTTGTATGGATTCCTTTTCCTTTCCCTTGGAGTTGCAAAAAAAAAAAAAAAAAAAATCCTTTGAGGGAAAAATTAAAGAACATTGGTCTGGGGATGCCCACTATTTATCCAGTATATTGAGGATAATTTCAGAAATAATAAATTGTACTTTTTTCTTTCATTCTTTGTTTAAAAAAAACCCACAAAATATCCACAGAAAAGATTTTCTGATGTTGATCAGCTTTGTGTTGATGCTAACACGTCTCCATAGTAATCAGTGTGTTATAATTAACAATCTACTCTTTTTTTTCTTTTTTCTTACAATTTCTTCATTATAAGAAGGACAAAAGAACAAAAGCATGGAAGGAAGCACAGCTAGAATAATTTATTAGTAGGAAAGAATCTGAAGTAAGAATTCGCATACATTTTCACAAATCCAAAATTATTTGGCATTGTGAAGTGAATGCTGTGAGGAGGTTACAGAGTGTATTCTCTGACCTACATAAAGGTGGGGGCTAGGCTTCAAACTCTTCCTAGAAGAATTGTCCTGGTATCTTTCATCCCCATTATGGGATATTTGCCACTTCATATGTAAAAGTGTGTATTCAGTGGTCCCTCCTCTGGCACACTCCCAAAAACTCTATCCAGGGCCCTATTCATGGTTAGCATAGTGTAAAATGGGTCAATTTAACAGACTTTAATTGGATCAGTTTTCAAACATGAGTAACAAATATGGGTCTCTTCTTTTTTCGCTTAACTCTAATTGCTACTTGCTGTATACTACATGCCTGCATCAACTTGAATGCTCAAGTACAAAGATGTTGCTGTAAACTGAGCACCTGATCTCGGAAAGGGAGCCCTACACTGCTTGCTCGGTAGAAAGTGTAGAAAAGCATTCAGCAGTGGATTACTTTAGCCCATAGAAAGATTAATTTCTACTTACACTGATCTGTATAAAACACAAGACCCCTCTATTTCCCAGCTACTTCTTAAAGTCTCTTGTTAATTCAAAACTGCAGCGTTCTTGGTAGTGGGAAGGGGAAATAGCTGGAAGATTGCTGATTATCTGCTTTAGGATGACTCATTCGATATGAGCAATTGTGAATCATGAAAAAACTATCTGCTGGCAGCATATGTAAGACTCTTAATATCATCCATGTTCCTAGATGCTTCTGATTTTTAGTTTTACTGTTGCCTTCTACTTGAAAGCAGCACTACAATAGGGTATTGGAGAATTAATTTTTTAAAAGCTACACACAAATAGTTGGGGCAATAATTCTCTACCAATCCCCAATGTATGGTGATTTAGCCAATGTTGTCTCTTCTTTGTAAATTTTTTTTGTTATTTTATGCAGTATCACAAAACAATTTTGAATGTTCATTATCTTTGTTTTTGTATAGTGTGAGCACAATGGAGCTCTAACCTTAAGTTTGGAATTTCTTGTGCACCTATGGGTATAAAAGGGTCTCTTCTATTTCATTATTTCTTCACTTTCCTCCTTTGACTTGTCCGTGCATTTACTGAAATGTTTTGTTGATTTGGAGCCTAAAAAGCTTCTGAAATATTTATTTTGTAAAGATATTTTGGGCCAAATCAACCCTTCTTTAAACTCAGCCATATGTTAAATTGTATCTGCTTAATGCAGCAATTCTATTTTCCCCATTTTTCTGTAAAGATAAAATCAGCTTTATTTTCCAGCTCGTAAGTGTCTTGGATTTTGCTGCCTAATGGAATCCCTGTAATGATATAAAATGTGTGTGATTAGGCATGGAATTTTTATCCATCTTGGACAATATACTATGTGGAACTGTGAAAAATCTCATGAGAAAATGATATTCTCTTACTTCAGGTTCAAGTCCAAAATATGGACATTCACTGAAAAATTTTAAAATAATGGATTTGAAAAATGGGAAGATCAAAATGGCTTTGTGTAAACTTGCGTATGATTTGGATGAAAGGTCTGGTCTGCTCATGATTTATTTCAAACAATTTTTCCATCTTCAAGTGTACAAAGAGTCAGGCTAAGAACTTTCATCTTTGTCACCATCTTATTTTTTTATTCTAACCAGCATGTTACTGAAGATGTCAGGCACTCAAAACTTAACAATATACTAATAAGTTTCAAGATATATATAAGAATCAAGATTGGGGATTTTTTGCCTACTTGTTTGGAATGTGTTTGGTGTTTTCAGCGTTCTTAGGGTTTTTGTGAAGTCTAGAAACTTACTCTTCATGTATCTAGTTTTTAAATCTAAGACTTCTATATAATTACTGACTCCAGGAACAAGAATATATTTGGGAGAAGATAATATAATGTAATTACAGGATTCCATTATTTATGTATAGACTAGCACTTAATAATAACAGGAGGAATGAATTAAGATTGCAGGAAAAAATCACTGAAATTGTTATTTCTGGATTTTCTAACATCTGAGTGCTTGACTTTGATACATTTAATGATCTTTTCAGATTTTTATGTATTCAGAAGTCTTTAAAATGAGAATGAAAAATGTAAAAGTCCATCCCAGGGCAACATATTCCTGGTCCATATGGGTCATTACAGGGTTACACTTTGTGAACCACCATCCAGCTTCTTAAGTGGAGTAGCCTTTAGCAGGGTACTGTACTAGATAGTGAAGAGACAGTGGCAGGGTGGGACATTCACTCAGGAGGATTTACAGATGTTGTTAGTAAGTGAGGAATAGTGAGACTTACAAACCTTAAGGTTCATACTTGACTCTGGCATGGAGCATTCTGTAGCGGGTAATAGACAGAAAATTATATACATACGTCCTCGATTTCTTCTGCCCTATTCCAATCTCTTTGTCCCAGCACAATGTACTTTGACATCCAAGTCTCCACTTTTTCTCATCCTAGCCTTCACCTCTTTTTGCAGCCTGACCTACTCTTCCACACTGATACTGCTTTATGGCACTAATCCTGTGGCTTGCCAGCCCTTTCTGTACTACCTGTCTCATTCCAGGCTCTTTTGCCTCACCTCTCTCCTCCCTTTTCAGTTTCTTCATTCAGTTTTTTGTTCTGTTTTTCTGCCTCTTCATGCCCCTCTTCCTTCACTCCGTCTCCCAATCTCCCTCCTTCAGGTCTCATTTTCAGTGTTCACTTGCCTATCAGCCTAGCATCCAGTCTGCTTGTCCAGTCAATCCTATCGCAACATGTTCTTGGTCATTGTCAAATCTGGCTGAGCTGTTCCATCAGTTTCCTACTCTCTCTGCTTTCTATGTTCAGTTTTCTCGCTGAAGCAATCCTGTTTTGCTCCAGTTCCATCTCTAAGGTCATTCTCCCCCACACAACTGATTTCCAATCCTCTCCTATTTTTCTTACCAACTTCTTGTCTCCAGCTCAACCAGTCTTGCTATTGATTCAGTCCTATTTTCATTTAGCCACCCAGGCTTGGTATCACCAGATTCCTTGCTTCAGATTTTATTTCCTCTCCCACTTTACATCTATACATGGCCTGGTATTCTGTCTGCRTTTGATTCCTACAACTACTTGTGCACACTGGGAGTGCCAGCAAGAGGATCTTGGAGAAGATAGTTCATCTTATAAAGATATCTTTCCCCGAGCATCCCTTTCATCCTGTGTGCCCGGAACAACAGTCCATTCCCTGAGGGCATGTGGCTTATCTCAAACGAAGAGGGCAACCATGAGCAGGTTCTGTGAATGTCTTCAGATCTCTGAGATAATCTGGGAGCACACAGGGTGTACTTTTTTGGATGTGCTTGTCATGCATATGTGGCAAATCTGGTATTTGTGGTCTGAATGTACTGCACGTGTCTGGAACAACTGTGTTCGGCATGCTCAATTGCTTGTATGGGAGGGGCCATGCTGTGCAGCTCGCTGATACTAAAAGGAGCTGGTAACCAAAAAGGTTACCATAGTGCTTCTGAAAATACTCTGTATTGTTTTAGCTGAATAACTTTAATTCTGTTAAGAAATAATAGCTGTGGTTTCATTTTTYGTGCTCAACTGTTTATTTAAACTGGTGAAATGACTCATTTTAAATGCCCTTGTCTGTGGTTATATAGTAAACACTTTTATTAGTAGAGGTATCTACAGGACAGGAGAAGCAAGAGAGGACACAGAGAAAGCTATCAGGAAAAATAACTTCCCATGACATTTCAGAGAAAATACACTCTACTTCTGAAGAAAATTCATTTCTGTTCATAAATTGGTCAGGCTTCCTGTATTCTATGTTCTGAATGTATACTCTTTTTAGCATCTTATGTTGCCATTGGCACTTTATGCAGGCATCTCTAGATTGATCCTAAATGCTGCTCATACATAGCCAAGCACTACATGATAACTAAACATTTTGTTTTTGATAGTGCCCTTTTAATGAGTTGCAGGTGCCACAAACTTCGTGTTCCCCATGGTGCTTTATTGCTTACTAGATGCAGTAAAACAGTTGGCACACTGTAAATTATCAAGTGATAATTATATTCATGGCCTCAAAACAAGAAGAAAATCCTCTGTTAACAACATATTTCTTCCAAAATGTGGTAATGAGATGTGTTGCACCTCCTAAGAAGAACTTGCAGGGTGACTCTCTATTTAGAATACTGCAATCACAGATCTATTTTCGGCCAGCATCTCTATGGCCAGAACTGATAGTGACTCTGCTCCCAAATGTGTCTTTCTCATTCAGTATACTCTTTACTTTTTACTCATCCACTAAAAGAAAGCAATTCTGTGGTTAAATTTGGAAAGATGTGATATTTATTTACCGGTAAGGTGTTGATGTGAATTTTTCATGCGATTTGCTTTTAAAAGGTTGAACTGTGAGCTACAATAACCCGATGGCTTAGCCAAGCTATTCTAGTATTTTTCCACTGTTCCAAATGTCTCCTGTATGTGAACACTCCATGACAGGCACATCTCAAATGGTAATAGTGTCTCTGAATAGCATAGGATGCTTCCTATTTCTAATAAGCTTCTTTAATATACCAGTCATATAATGATGCTCATCAGTACAAATTACCACTGCAAGGTCAATGAATGTTAATATGTTTCCTGCAACAGAACCTTGAAGAATAATATAACCCCCTCCTCCTCCCTAGCTAAAATAATTTCAGACTAAGTACTGTCCTACAGCAAAATAAATTAAGGAATCCTGGAGTGTGTGGTTATGCTGACCATGTTTTTGTAACAAGCCAGCCTCATCTTAGGTTTCTCCTCAAGTACTGTAATAATTATTACTTTTCTAATGGTTTACATTAATCTGTCACAATACTGTGATCCCTGTAAACAGCTAGACTATTTAGGAGCAATATTCACATAAGATTTAATTTATACTATTTCAGATTTAACGTTTGGAATATTCCTGCAGGCTGCAGAGCTCTGCACAAGCGAACGGGCACAAGGCGTATATGTAGTAGCTACATGCCGAGGGGGAGCTGCAATAAATTCTGACTTGATCATTACAGAATTTGTGTTTTATTGATAAATTCTATTCATAGTTTTTGTTAGAGAGACGTTCATTTAGAAAATTTTTAACAACTAATCTGATTGCTTGTTATGTCTTAAGTGTTTTTGTTGTTTTTTGGAAAAATATAGATATACACTGAAACTGGAGGTTAATTATTCCATATGCAGGCACTAATTCAAGAAAAAATTAAAGCTGCATTTTGGTGCATCCCTGTTCAGGGCAGTATGGGGAAAACTAAGAATAAGTTCTGAACTTATTCTTGAGGAGGCTCAAGCAGGTTAATTTTAGTAAATTAAGCTTTAATTCAGTATTGTCATTAAAAGTTGTTTAGCAAAAAAAAAAAAGGGGGGGTTCTGAATATTCTCTTCTGCTTTCTTTCACAACTAACTTAGCCACCTGTCATATTTGTAGCAGCTAATTAATTTCAGAGCATACAATTAGTCTAGCTAAGAATAGTCTTTGCAGCATACTACCTTCTTATTATTTCTTTATCATGATTCCCATCCCATTGACTCATTACTGCTCAGCAACTACATTTACATTTTACTCTTGGGTGAATCCACAAAATAATAAAATGATAAGATAACAGACTGACACTGCTCATTATGCTTTGTAATAATCATAATAAGAGGGATAATCATATCATGCTTATATTTTATGCATACTTCACTGCCTTAAACTCTGGCCTGTACTCATTGATGGTTTGGGTTTTTCTGCTGGTATCTGTTTGTTAGAGGAATTTAATATTAAAACAAAACATATATTAAACACTAAAGAATAATTTATTACAAAGGTTAAGGGTAAAAACAAGATAAATATCTATATGAAAAACATTTCTAAAAGAATGTTTTTAATTAAAAAGATATTTCATCTTTAAGATGATATACAAATTAATAAAAATCTCTTATAGTATACRTTACAGTTAAAAAGGGATTCTCATGAGAACAGAAATGCATGAACCGTAGTGTACTGCTTTTTGCCCAATACATAATTCATACATGCAAATGTTCTGCCGATATTTCACTATAAATATAATTAATTGCTGCAGTTTCACAGATGAGGCTGTGTGACTGTGCATGCACACACTGCCAGGCACACTCATTTATGCTGATTTCAGGCCGGAGACTTTTTGTGACAAGCATAATAGGAAAGGGGGGAAAATTCTGTGTTTAGAGACACACACAGTCAGGCAATAGCTATGTAGACAATTCTTTGCAAAAATGAGAACATGTGCCAAGAAACTAATGAAAGTAGTGTGAGGTAAATAAGAAAAGATCTTTCATACTCATAAATACRTGTACCATGTAATATTGTACAACATTAGCATACTGCAATTGGGGTGAATTTATTCCATTGTCACTCAACAATTATCTCTGTATGCCATTGCTGATTGTAGCTATTTGGGAAACACTGAGAATCAGGAGGAAAAAAAAAAGTTTTAGCGATTGTATTTGTTAATAGCTTCCCAAGGTAGAAGTTCTGTTGCTTTATCATTTAAGCTTTTGTCAATCAAACTATAAAAAGCTACAGAAAAGTTTACAGATGGTCTCACAAAATGAGGAATTCTGCTTAATAAAAATAAACATGGGGTCATTTGGAAAATTCCAAGCAGGGAGGAGCTATTCAGCTTTAGAGAAAGCAAGCACAAATCCTAGGGGAGTCTACTAGCCCTCTCTATTTTCTGTTCTATATGATTTCATCACTGATAACCCAAAGCTGCTGTTGGCATAAGGAAAATAAATTATGTAGCAAATAGATTTTGCCATCATCTGATAATCTCAGTATTAATATTGTGGATTTTTAATCACATTTTTGCTATAAAGACTGTAACACCATTCACTGAGAAGTAGATTTTTCATGTCTCTTTTTCTTTTCAAAGAACACATCAACAAATAATTCTTATTTAACATTGTGTAAAAAAAAAATTAGGAGATTACATTAAGTGACTTATTTCCTATGGCAATTTTATGTGTAAGGATTACATTCTGAAATTTCATTACAATCCTATTATATCATCAATTTACCTGTCTGAAAAAAACTCTGAACAAAATATCATTTTGAGTTCTTACTCTTTGATATTAAAATAAACATCCTGATTTTTAAAAGCTTGAAAACCAAAGGCTTCCAACTGCCTTCAGTAGGAAATCAGTTTTGAATACTAATGCACTTCAGAAATATTAGAGATCAGATATTACCAACCAGTTTCTAACAAGCCTCCAAATTTATGTCAGTGTCTAAAAATTGGTTTCATGATTGATTTCTAGGATAAAAATTTGAGAATGGCTTTCCCCAKGTATCAGAATTCCCGTTCAAATACAAATATTTATGCTTTCTTCTGCACAACACATTAGGCATGAAGACTCCTCCAAACTAGTGAGTAAAGCTCATAAACTCACCTTTTCCAGATCCCTCTTAGCTTGATTTGATGTGAAAATCAACTTGATTTTAAATGGTGCCAGTTTCTACCTGTGGGTACATCTATATTTGGATTCAGAAGCCTAAGTGCCATCTTTAACATTTGAAAATTCATATCAAGTTGTACGAAATGTAACACACAAAAAAAAGTGTTTTAACAGATATTTACTCAGTGATACCAAAGCAGAAGGGAACTGATATTTATGCTGATCTATCAGATCTGTCTCCTGATATAATAAAAAAGATAATTTTAAGAAATTAAACATAGCCATCAAATGCATTAAAAAAGGTCTAGAAAGCAAGGCTGAAGGAATTATCCTAATGCTGCAGAGGTCCAGTGAAGCCATAAATCTGGGAATTTGTGTAAGCTTTGTCACAGAGATGGAGAGAACAGAGCACAGCAAGCAAAATTCTGATACATAAGGAAAGCCAAAAAGCAACCAGAGCAGAGAATAAAGAGAGTGCTGTTTTAGTGAGGGCTTTCTTCAAATACAGTATTGGCCAACTTTCTTCTTGTTGTGTGATTTAAGTTCATAACCCCTCATTTGCTTGGGTTACCTTGTTTGGATAGGAAGGGGGAAAGCGATTTATTTGTTGGCTTTTTGTCTTTTCTTCTTCTGTTTTTTRGCCATTTGGTAATCTTTCAAAATTTTGATGATTGCAGTGTACCAATAGGGAGAAGAAACACAAATGAGAACTAGGTGAAAATAGCTCAATAAGAATTGGGAATTGGCCAAAATAGAGTTCACAGGTTGAATTTTCTTTCCAAATTTGAGTACTTACTATTAGCTGATAAATTAATAGTAATTGGTCTTAGCTGATAAATGATGAGTTTGAATAATCAGTATTTTCTTGAGTGGCCTCTCTGAATGCTAATGCTAACCATCAGAAATGCTTTGATTTTTATCATTTGCTATGCAACAGTTATACTATTTGTGCTGTTTTGCTTGATTGGTTTTCTGGATTATGAGGTTATTGGTTTTGTCTTCACTATTAGCACCTTAAGCACAATTTCCCAGGAGTAAATGGGACACAGGTTCAATGAACCTACCCCGCTTACGCTGACTTTCCTGACACAGTGTCTCTTAAATGAAAATCCTCATTTTTGTGAAATGTTGCTTAAAAACAAAAAAGACTCTGTCATTTCCCCATGGTCAGAGATTCATAGATTGTATGGAATAGAATCATAGATTGTACAAAAAGCATCCAAAACATTTCTCAATTTTTTTCTGACAAATCAAAGTAAAATTGTTGTCAGGTTCTCTTTTTTTTAATATGATTCCCTGGGAGAAAGGCAAAAAATCTTCAAAGTTTCTAGTGGAATCAAATCCATTATTCTTCAATGCCCAAAAGCTTACTGCAAGTGAAGATGTGTGGGAACGTTTTTTTTGTCCAGCAACATCTCTGTTCTTGCTATAAAAAGTTGCTTACTATCATCTTTTTTTACAGATCGACACCCTGTAGGCTTTTCTTGTATATCCTCAGAAGTGCTGTAATACTTGCTCTGCTCCCTTTTCCAAGCTTGCAGAATTTATAGACTAGTATCCTACTCATTATCTCAAAAGGTTTCTTAAGAACTGGTTAATATTCCTGTCTTGTCATCTATTTTTCTGCTCTTTAATTGTCTCAAAATCTACTCTACGTGTAAGTTAGAATGATCTTTCTCTTGTGAAAATGCTAGTGATTTATAAAATAATCATAACTGCATAGACATTTCTCCATCCTTGCTTTGATTACAGCTTATTGTTCTTAGTTCACTGCAGATCTCATTGTGATTCTTAGGGGTCACTTGTCCTTAATAAACACCATAACTAAGATACTGTAGCCAGTAATCTTAGCAAAAAAGTTGAGAAGTGAATGGGCACGAAGTTAGAGCTGCTTCTCTTTAGAAAAAGAACCTTTTCTAATTTGGAGTTCATCAGTTAGTG
This sequence comes from Apteryx rowi, assembly GCF_003343035.1. Taxonomy (NCBI): domain Eukaryota; kingdom Metazoa; phylum Chordata; class Aves; order Apterygiformes; family Apterygidae; genus Apteryx; species Apteryx rowi. The sequence goes on from NW_020450727.1 coordinate 800,462, forward strand.
GGGTCAAAGGGAGTAATTGTAGAGCAAGCAACAGAGAAATGGAGAGGCATTCCTCAGGAGGCCTGGATGCTTGGAGAATCCCAAGTAATCATGAGAACAATGGCAGATTAAGCAAAGATTCGTTGATCTAAAATCCTAAATCCTATCCATGGAGATACTAAAACTAACATGCTCAGAATGTACAAGTTTTCCTCAGTTTGGCTTCATCATTTTAGCTCGTTACTGTATTATGCTCATAAACTGAGCTTTTCTATTGAATTAAAATAAATACTGGTGGTAACTAGCATCACTTTTTTTGTGTGTCATATGTCTTACATGTTCACACACAAACTCTCACACACACACTAGCTTAAGTTACTCTGGGTTTTGCTTTCAAGCTTTTTTTTTTTTTTTTTTTTTTTTTTTTTTTTGGCCAAGCTCTTTAAGGCACTGGATGATTGCACATTTCTGAAATGGCCCTCTACACCTCCAAGGAGGTAGACAACAGATAACTATAAGGTTTTTCATCACTGGTTTGCTGTTGCAAACTAAAAATAATGTATCCTAGGTTTTAACAGTATTTTCTCTTTATCCTCGAGAGCATCAGTGCATTGCCCTTGTTCAGAAAGTTTCCCATTGTGGTACACAAATCAATATAATTATAGGTTATCATTAAATTATACAAGAAATTCCCAGTGAGCTGGTCAGGATAATGCCATTGAGAATGATGGTCATGTCATTCTCTTGCTCTTAGGAAGATCCCTGGGAATATTCTTTTTTGTTGTTGAAAGAAAACACATTGCAGAGTCAGCATTTCTCTCCTCTGTTCATGAGTTTCCCCCATGGTTTTCTCCTCAGCTGGAGACAGTCATTCTTCTCTCCAACAAAATGTGATGGAAGCATTCATGTTTATTTTAAAAGGATGTTAGATGGAATATGCATAGCTTGGTTTTGTTCCTTCCTTTTAGCTTCCTGGTTTATCTTGTCTATTCTGTCTTGGTTTAGATTGTAAGCTTTTTGGAGATAATGTTTTTTGGATATGTTTTTGGAGACCTCTTATACAAAGCATGATCAGTATATAACAAATAATAATGATGAATTAGCTGGGAGATTAATTAGTTACTTTCTATTATCATTTCCTACATGTTTTTCTTAATGTGAACCTTGTAACACACACATTTATTTTTTTCTCTAAGATTTGTTGCATGTTTTCTGCTGAAATATTTACTAGACAAGTATTTCTCTGCTGTTTTCCTATCTAGAAAGTTTCATATGTACTGTTATTGAAATTAAGAAAAAATACTGCTAATTGAGGATAGTTTGGTTTAAATTAAAAATATAGAATTTTTTACTTTCTTTATGTTCAGAGACTTCCAACACTTTTTCTTGTGCTTGTTTGTGTATATGACTCTTTGTGACCTCATGATTTTTGCTGGCACCGGAACTGGAAACACCAAAATACTATGATAAAGATTGTTTATGCAATACTTCCTGCCTCACCAAACCCAGGAAGTACTAAAGACAGAACAAAAATTTCACAAGCTTCCTTGTCCAAAACTGTTCAACAAAACTTCTGAACTTGCTGGATGCTAATGCTGGTTGAACCTCTTTTAACCATTTTTTTGATGTTTGTCTACCATTAGCACTGTGCCTAAAACTATGCCAGTTTGTCCTCCTGAATTGTTGGCTGTCCTTGAGCCTAAAACCCTGTGCTTACTTATTCTTTCAACAGGACAACCATAGCTCACCACTTTCTTTGCACCGTTTGTGCAATATATGCTGATTCATTTCTTGAAATAACCATCTCGGGAAGTTGAGCACAGTTTTAGGCTGAGCTTGTTAGTCATGTGACTGAAGGCAAGTCAGCTAGGACCGGCACTGTGTTAAGAATCTTCCACAAGCGTAAAAGAGGAAAACTGCCAAGCAGAGTAGTTTGGAAAGAAAGGTACCTCTGTGCTTCTTTTCCCTAGTTTGCACAAATAATGTGCATCAGAGTATCCTCAATTGCTGTGACTATAGATACTGAGAAAAGGGCAGACACCCCAAGCAAGTTCTTTAAAGAAGAAATGGGTTGGGAGAATTTGGCTGTCCGTGGTAAATTATTGCTGGGAATCTTAGTGCTGAGTATTGGCATTTATCAACAAGACTTACAAGACTATTATTCTGACATAGGTCCTAGGGAGTTACACGATATGCAAAATGCAGGAAGATTTTAGAGCAATGKTTTTTTTTAACCTTGCAGATTAATCTGAGGTAAGATTTGACAGTGAGATCATTACACAACCTATCTTAGGGCAGATATTGCAACTTCTTTTTGTATAGTATATAGATTAGTGTTTCAGTGTGCTCTTTTTAAAGAACCATGACAACACATTTCCACCTGAGAGAGAGTTGGCTCTGATTTAGGTGTCTATGTTTGTGTGCATGTTTAAGGGAAAAAGGAAAGAGAAGGTTCGTAGATGACAAACCTACAGTGGAAAACAAGTTCTTTCTCAGTAATTTTCCCCTTCCTTTCATCTCTAACTACTAGGAACCAGACTCCAGGACTGAGAATAAGTCTGTTGGGTTTCTTCCTGGAGGAGGGAGTCATTACAGCCACACAGGAGCAATAGCAAAGTGACACAGAGGAAAGAAAATTAGTTTTTCCATCATGTGTGGACCAGCTGCATAAATTAGAAGCCTGAAGCTTGCTGGGAGTCTACACTCTTTTTTCATGGTTTTCGGTCTATCTCCAGAGTGTTGGAGTCCCGAATCTTTTACATCATCTTACTCTTTACTCATACAGAGTAAACTCTGTACAGGTCTTCTGCTTGTTGTTGTTGTTTGTTTGTTTTTGTTTGTTTGTTTGTTTTGTGTGTGTGTGTGTGTTTGTGTTTGTTTTTTCCTCTGTGAGATGAAAGTGGTGCCTTATTCACTTATTTTTTTTCATRACTTGCAAGTATCTGTATGTTTAGGACTTAATAACCTCAGTACAGGTGACTCCATATCTCTGATCCCTCAAGGATTTAAACTACTCTTATAAGAATGGAATTGAGGGAAAGGGTCAGGGTGGGGAGACGAAAAGGGCAGGAATAGCAGCATATACACAGCTGTGGAATGAAAAATGAGTGAGTGACTATCACACCAGTGAAAAAAACTGCTCATAAGAATTGGATCATCAAAACACAAGCCAAGCCCAACAACCTACCAGTGTCAGAAGATGTCTAATGTTTACTTTGTGGCAGTAAAATAAATATTTCTCATGAGAAGATATGCTCTAAGCAATGTTCTCAGTTTCCTGAATGTATAAAGTAGAGGAAAAATTGAGCCATAAAGATTGACTTCTAGATTTGAATCATACTGAAGATTGCAGGGTAGACTGAGGACACCATTGTCAGGGTCTTGTCTGTAAACAGCTGCACGGGGAGCTGTGGTTAAAGCCATCTCTTATCTTTTCCTTTGATTAAAGTGAAGAGACTGAGCTCCAACAAGAAACTAAGTAACAGTATTCCTCATGTAAACTTGTAACCCCTTCTAATTTTAACTCCACCCTGTCTTGAAGAAAGGCTCCTCTCAGTTTGGGGGGTTTTCAGACCTGTGGTCTTGGACCAGACACCCAACCTGAGATGAAGATGCTCATGTCTATTTACGCATATGAACATACCTGTACACACACATAAATGCACTCACGTGCTCCCAGTTGAATTGGTGTGTATGTACATATTGCAAAAGGACTCTGTATTGCTCTATATTGAGCATGTATCCTTTTAGGAGTATCTTCACCCTCTACTATCCTGTTCAGAAATTAGTCTTAATTTTTATTTCATTGAATCTTGCTAAGAAGGTACTATATCTAGAAAGAAACCAGAAAGGGTATTCAGGGATCCAAAAAGAAAAGATCTAAAGAATAAGGTGGCTTTTCTGCTGATTTTAAGATTTATATTTAAAAAAAAAGATTTTTTTCTAATTTTTTTTTGTTTTGAGAGAATCTTTGCCTGTTAACAAGAATCTGTGCATTATACTAAAAACTTACATCCCTGTTCAAAAACTTGCATAAATAAGTCGTCATAAGCTATAAGATGAATTTGCAGTAGTCCTGTTAAACACTCAAGTAAATATATTATTAAAGATGACTGAGTTATTTTAATTATTCACTTTTTCAGCTCTCCCAGATTAATTTTACTTCCATTGTGGATATTCTGAATACCTAATTTGATTTTGAGATGGGTAATACATGCAGAGTTTGTCAGAAAATACACAGTCAATAGTCACATAAACTTCTAAAATGTGTGATATTCAACCACAGTGATTAAAACAAATAATATGGAAGAAAACTATGAAGAGGGAGAAGGGCCAAGTAGGAATTAAATATGTCAGTTATTTTTTAATGTGGTACGCCATGTTTTTGTATTCAAATACAGAGCATAAAGAAGGAACAGATTTTATTTCATTTAACATACAGAGCTGATGTTGTTACAATGAGCTCTAACTTATAAATAATACAACCATAATCATGGTAATAGGTAGAAAGGCCAAAATCTGGAAGAACTCATTGAAAACATTAAATAATGAAGTTGATGATCTTAATCTGTTATGGTTTAGGCAATGTGCAATCCCAGGAGATCTTCTAAAAGGTGCTGTGTGCCTCCAGTGGGAGATAATCTCCCTCAGGACGAATCCACCGTGAAGCTGGAGTGTACAGCACTTCACAGCATTGAACCTTTCAGCTGTCAAAACTGGAATCAAGATTGTTGACATGTTGTTTCCTGATGTATATTAATGATGACATCATTTGGGAGAGGGTTTTTGCATTTAATAAGAGGGGGKTTTTTTTTGTTTTTTTTTTTAATTACATGCTTTCTGAAACGGGCACTTGGGTTGTGTAGCTGAATCCCTCTGGAATTAGAGGGACTTATTTTAGCAGACAAAAATGTAAAAAATACACCGCTAAGGCAAGCATCACCAGGTGGCACTGTTACCCATCAGTGCCAGATTCATGCTCCAACCTGGCCAAGGTGCGAGCTAGCACCAGCCCTGAGCTGGATCCACAGCATCGTGCTGCACTGAACACGCCAGGTCTCAGCAGCACCGCGTTAGCACGGCTGCTTCGTGCTTCCCAAATGGGCTTTTGTCTGGTCAGCTTGAAGTGTGACAAATGAGCAGCAGTCCTCCCACCTCCACCTGTGATGACAGCTTTAAMCTTTTTCCACTCTTTCTCCAGATACTTCAGCAAACGTTGAGAGCTGGAAACGTACGCTGCATTGTGAATCAAACCTAGGGTTTTTTGCACAGAAGATATGGAACTGTCTGAATAGCTAAAGCATTTGGTCTCCATTTTCTTTACCTGACTAGAGACAATTCTTGAAGGAGGCTTCTCCTGAGGAATCAGGAGCTGGTTCTCAGTCTGGTCTCAGATTCCTGAAAGAAGGAATTGTGGTCATGCTGCTGACCACCGTTTTTGAAGACACTGCTATATCTGTCTAGCAAACCTGATCCATACGCTTGTATGCAGATATTCCAAAAATTCTGTATTACAGCTTTTGTCACTCATGTTCTTCAGGTTTTTCAGAGTAAATTGTCTAGGTTGCAAGTAAACTTAAACCTATTTTAAAACTTTGTGCGTTCCTAGCATTAATTCCAGCATTTTAAACTGGCCATTAGAAAAATATCAAAATCAAAAACTATAAATCCTAAAAGTGATTGCTATGGTTAGAAAACACTTGCTAATCTCTATGTCCTCTGGGAAAAAATGATTAATATTCTTCTTTGCTAGGGATGTGTTGATTACAGCTCATACTTCAGCTTGTTTGTTTACTGTTTTATTAGATMCCCTGGGAACATATTTTTGGTGATTTGGTGCCTTTATGTCTCCCCTGGTGAAAACTGAAGTGCTTTATAGACATCAAATTATTCAAAAATCGATCAAAATTCATATACTGATGCAACAAATATTGCTAGCATCCGATTGGAACAGTATCCCACTATCACTGAGGTTCTTAAGTTTCTCAGTGGATTATAACCCCAGAGACCAGAATTGGAAATGCAACATTTTTATTTGGGTAACTTTCCAGCAAGATATATATACATTGGTTTATAAAGAGTTGTTGTGAGACACAAGATCTGGAGATAATTTTAAATGTTAAGCTCTTTCTACTATATATCTGAAATGCTTTTTTATAATCCCAGTGTTTCTGACAACTGCAAGATAAGCAAATATAACAAAATGAGAATCTGGTAGTTTTGGAAATGAGGAAGATGCACAATGGTAACATATACCTGTGAGAATTGAAAGCTTTTATTGGTGTATTCTCTCATTTATGTTAGGAGCAACACAAAACATTAAAAGTCTAAGCTGGTCCAAAACTAGAGTGCTAGCCTTGGAATCAATATACCCAAATTTATGTTATCTGCAGCAAAGTCTATGTCCTACATAATCTTGTAAAAGTCACACAGTCCCTCCATGTCTCAATTTCATGTCTAAATGGGCTCTAAAAATGGTTCAAAAAAAGTGTTGTGAAGATGAATCCAAAAAATATTGTGACATTATCACAGTACAGAAACAAGGCAGGAGATGAGTATTGAAGTTCCACAGGTCCTAAACTTTTCTAATTTTAAAAAAAGTTTTGTCTTCCTAGTCCCACTAACATGTAAATTGGAAGATGCAGTCTTGAAACAGCACAAAATGGACACAGGAGAATCTCAGCTTACCACATTGACACTTTTCAATTATCAGTTTCATAAACAGGAAGAGCTTTTCAAACCCTTTAGAAATGCATCATAACTGGGATACCTCAGCTGGGCCTTGCTCTTATTTYGGCAAGTTCACATCAGCGTTAATATTACTATCTTTGCTGAACAGAGGAAAATGAAGTTGCACAATTCTGCTTAGTCAGTGCTACATGACTTGTGAACTATTTTAGCAGGGAATTCTGGGGCTTCCACAGCAACATCATCAGCTAGAATGAATCACCACAGCTTGATTAACGATCTGGCGTTTCATCTTTACAAGAGTATTAGAAGATAGAAATGGATTCAAAGCTGAGGAGGAGGCTTCCATTTTTAGAGCAGATCAAGGGTGATGACACTACAATGCTTTTTTGAATTGTGCAGTACAGACACAATGCCTGATTAGCTCTGAAAAAGTATCACATGGTAAGCTTTAATTTATGTGTACCTGGGTCTGAGTGTCCAGCATTTACAATAGCTTGTTATAAAGCTAAACAGCATAAATTGTGAATGAAGCTCAAATATATGTGGTAATTCAAAATGGCAATGTGTTGCAGTCCTTTGGTGAGAAAGATGTTTCCTCTGAGAGAAGGAAATCAAGTACTGACAGACTTCTGTTGAGATACATAATTTAACATTTTGGKTTGTATGGCAAAGGATTTTTTTTAGTTTATGAAAATGCCTTATTCTCTGGTTCTATTAAATTACAAATTTAAGATGTCAACAAAGGTTGAACTTGATATCTGAAAAGATAAAAAAGCCTATGCTCTTTGACTTAGGTGTTTCAGCCTGGTTTCTTAAGGAAATAAGGCTTACACAATGGTTCCGTCTGTTCATCATTTCCTTCTTCATCCCTTACCTCATCATAACCTTTGAAGCTTTCAATCAAATGTGATGATGCAGCAGAGATGTCATGGATAGAAGGTTCCTAAAAGTTTCAGGAAAATCAGTAGCTGAGAAAAGGTGAGGAACTTGGTGTTCCCCTTGAGATGGAGGGGGCAGGTGGAGTTCAGCCTGTGTTTTTGGCCAGACAGCAGCTTGTTGGGCCAGTAAGCACTAAAATAACTCCAAATGAGCCAACCCATACAGCCTTCTACACAGCCAACGGAAGATGTGGGGGAGCTGAAGGTATCTCTGTGGGTGATGGAAGGAATAGGTGGTGTCTGAGATGTAAGAAAGAGTTGTTAGATATTTCATAAGCTGCTGAGCTTGTTTAAAATACAACTGTGTTTAGCCTGGAAGGCTGGCATTTCATAGCTGGGAACAGTTTTATTACATAAGCAGGAAAATTTAGGGGCATTTTAGAATAGAAGCCTAAGGGATGTATCCTTTACCTTTTAGTCATAATTTGCTTAAGATATGCCTAAAGACAATGCAAAGTATTCCTAAAGCCTATAGAAACAAGATGTCTATTGTCTATGCTTATTAAACTGTTTCAATTTTTATTTGCATGGGAGAAAAATATTTGTTCTGAATTACCCATATATATTTAAAATCAATAGTTTGAATTCGATCGGGACCAACCACAGATGGTTAGTCAAACTGATAAAAAGAAACCCACAAGAATTGTTTATTATGCTGCACCCAAACTAGGCCAGGCTTAATGTTTTTTTCTTCTGTATGTGTTAGGTGAATGGAGGATGCAAAAGAATGGCAAATATTGCCCTGAAACTAAGAAGAAGGAATTGAAAATGGGAGTTGAAAGGGGAATGTTGTAATAAAAGAATCATAGCTGGCCAATATTTTATGGAGCCACAATTATTCTCTTCCTTGTTCATCTGCTTGCGGAGTGGAGACAGCATTGCTAGAGAGACTCCATGGCAGTGAATGGAGGATGCTGATAAATAATGTATAAACAGAAGTTGGATTCTTAACTACCTTCACCCTAGGGTGAATATACTCCTAGAATACTGCTGATTTTTGCTGTCAGTGAGGAGAGAAGAGGATTTAAATACAAAGTACATTTATTAAATAGCTATACAGAGTAAGACCAACAAGAGGTGCCTTACTGTTTTTATGAAAAATGAAAAAAACATTTGCTGATAGCGTGTGATCATCTTTATCGGCTTGCTGTCTTAGCAGAAGAGAAAACTGGAATATAGAAAACACAGAAAATATGATGCTTGTGTGGGAAAGAATTCTCTCAGGCCTATATAAACATGAAAAAAGGTTATTGCTGGCAATCAGTGTAACTAAATTGGTGATGATAAGTTTTGCTGCAGACCAGCTGTACGCTTTGTTGACATCCATTGCCAATAACAGGAGTATTGCCTGCTGCACCTAAAACTTCATGAGGGGGGAAGCCCTAATGTGGGAGAGGTATGTTAAATACTGATATGCTAATACCAGTTAAATATTTCAGCTGGACAATCTTAGAATAGTGTATAGCCTTGTATACTTAACAAAACTGAATTACAACTGAGTGCAGCTGTCAGGAGCAGCTGAACCAGTGCAGAATGTGGCTCAGCTGTAAGGACAAACAAGGGCACGCCACATTCAGCAATGTTTCAGTGAAATGTTGTTAAACCATGGGAGTAACTATAAAAATACAGAATTGTAGTCATGCTATTGAAATAAATATTTAAGAATTTGCTGAAAGGGTTAATAGCCACTGAATCTAGAGAGTTGATTTAATTGATGAAAACAATCAAGTGCTTTTCATCTTGGTGGCCCATTAACAATGGTCGTTTATTTAGCCTTTGTGCTTAAGAGTGTGGCCTATTGCGACCTGAATTGAAGAGTCTTTCATTTGTGTTGCAAAGCAGTCAAGGCCATATGATGGGGCTAAGGGTGGCATTACAACAAGGAGATTTTGCAAGTAATTGGAACAGTGTGTGTTAGGGGTGAGGGGAACAGCAAAGAAGTTATTGGTGGAGAGCTTAAACATAGCTGCATTTTGGTAGCCCTGGTGCATTGTTTTTTGAGGTCAAATCTTCGACTTGTTACATTTGTCAGGGAATTAGATTGCAGTACCTGGCTTCTCTGCATCTGCAAGCGATGCACTGCCATTGCTACTATTTATTCCCGTACCTTTAGGTGAACTACACTGGGCAGATTCCTAGCACATGAGTCGGGTGCCTTGCATTGCCTGCAGAGTGCCTGCACCAGAAAGACAAAGAACAGCAGAGGGTGAATGTTTGACACAGTTTGCAAACTGGGGAAATAAGGCACAGGGCAATTCAGTGACTTGCTTATCCTCTCACCCACATTTTACAGTAGATCCGGTAACTGACAAAGATCTCCCAAGACTCAAGCTAGTATCTTGACCAAAAAAAGAAAAAAAAATACGTGTTCAAATCTTCCTGACTGTGTCAAAGTAATAATGACTTCAGCTTAAACATGTCTGCCTCTTTCAGGCCAGACTAGTGCAAAGACCCAAACTGGTGCAGAATACAGCAGTCCGCTTGGTTCCTGGAATGAGGTGGATTAAATGTATTTGGCTTCTATTCTACGTTGAATTTAACTTTCTCTGCCTTAGGGTAGAACTCCTAATGTCTCAGTTAATCTGTAAAGCTACAAGTGATTTTGGACCTTAATTAGAAAATGGGATTTCTCTGCCAGCACTCTTAGGGTCAGTGGATAACGTATGATTGATTTTAACTGAGTTGCCCTAAAACTCCTCTGACATAGCAGCACATACAATGCTGCTCAGGGTTTTGCAGTAACAGCCCAACTGTGCTTTCATCATATTTTAATCTGTCTAGACAAGCCCAGTTAGACAATATGATAAGGAAATAATGTAAAAATAGGATTTAATATTGTTCCATCAATAGTCAGTGAAATCTGGCCATGGACAAGACTATATTTTAGTGTTTTCCCTAACGTGAAGCGTTGACAGAGCCACACCATTTGTACTGGTGTGGTCTGGAGGATGTCAGTTTTTAAAGGAGAGTCTCTTTCTGTGAGTTTAATGGGCATCTACTAGCCTTCAGAACACAGTTCCGTGTTTACCTTCTTTCTTAATACTTGGTGTACTGCCTAAATGAGGGAAGCATTTTTAAGCTTATGAGTATTTAGTTATGAAGGCAGGAATTAGTATTGCCAGACAGTGTAAGCTGTTTTAATTTAAAAGTGTTTGTTTGCCCTTGTTATGAACACAGAATAAGCAATTAAAGACAAACACTACCATCAGTATAATAAGTTAAGAAATCAGTCACTTGGTTTAAACTTTGTTTTGCAATGCCATCCTGTATGTATTGCACAACTTGCATTTATATTACTAAGCTGACTGACTAATCAACATATTAAAAAGATATATTAAAAAGATACAAGCCAAGACTGCCCTAAGTGATGCTAAATTACGGTGGTTTTAGCTAAGAATTCTTCAGTGATGCTTTCCTAATACAGTAAATACCTTAAATACTGTTCTTAAAAATCAAATCAAATAACTGTAACTGAGGATCATGTAAATGATACCAATAAAAATAATTACATTTTCTAACCTCATTTTAATAAAAACTGAGCATCATTTGCAAATTCTCATTAATCTTCAGTGGGATCACTGAAAAGTAAAAGTTAAAAAAAAGTAAAAGATCACTGTAAAAGTAAAAGGCTTAATTTTTAAATTCATAGTGATAAATATTAACGTCTATCAATTTTGAACTTTTTTTCAGTGTCAGCTATTTGCTGAATGAATCAGAGCAGATATTCCAGTGGAAGCAGGTCYGCGATCAGAAAGTATTCTGGTTGGAATAAGATGGAACCAATTTTGTTCCAACCTTACAGTAACAGATCATGTCTGGGATTAAGCTTTAGAGCGAGCAAATTAGTTTGGCAAAGTTCTAAGCTGTTGCAAAGGGAGACTGGAAAGGAACTTGGAGATTGGCTTTAGCTTTTACAGTTGCAAACAAGTATGCTTTTAGGCAGATTTCTTCTTTCATCACTTCCAGGAGCCATGGTGGCAGAGTAAAACATACTCCTTTCCCTGTCAGCTATCAGGCAGTCTCAGGAACTTGACACAACCAAGCTGGAGACTGTTGCAGTTGTAAATGTTGGCATGATATAGGCTACATTTTTCCCTCTTCCCGTTTCCTAGAGATTTGTGTCTTCTGGATGCTTCTCTCCCCATTCATGATTGCACAACATCCTTGTGACAACTACAGTAGCTGTTTACATGAAGATGGATTCTAGGAAAACATTCTTCTATTTCTAGCTGTCTTAGTACAATTTGTGTTTTCTTTAAAGCCTCTCTTATTCCCTCCTCCTCCTCAAGAAAACCCATGCAAAATCAATCTATCAGCTACCATTCTTTATTTCTTCTTCTCCTCCTTGCCTGTTCTGTTTTTCTCAACAGGAAACTGCGTGAGTAACTAAGTTACTACCCGTCACCTGTCAGCTCAAGAGAGGCCAGCATCACAGTCTTTGTAGTTCAACCAAGAACTGCAGACCACAATTTGGCAGTTCCTAAAGGTATCTATAACTGCTGAATATCATCACGTATCTGGGCTGTAGCAACGCATTTCCCCGTGAAGCTCTGAAACTTCATTTCTAACTATCCTCTGACCATATGCTATCCTGGAGGCATCTTAGCTTGTATTCTTTAGATATAATTGCTTCTTGTATGCTTTTTCCACTGCATAAACTTTAGTACAAGTCAACAGAAGGCAGTTGATTTTGGCCATGGCCTTTTTGGCTTTTCCAAATGCACATTCTTAACTCTCTCAAGTACCTGATATTTCTGTCTCCCTCAAGTTTTCTCCAGCTTTAATCTTTGTCTTTCCCACCGGAAGTTACCCATTTGGACCTCAAAATATTAACATCTCATACCCTTTCTGAGTTCACCCCTTTTTTCTTAGTCATTATAGCTATGAGCTAACCTTAAAAAAAAAAAAAACAAAAAACCAAAACTCTTCCCCAGGCATCTTTCCTGGGGAAGAAGCCTTCTCCTAAAGATACAACCAATCTTTCAGTCTGTGTAGCAGGCATATACACATTTCCTCCACAGAACAAACTTCTACAGAAATCTCAGGGGCCGGCTAGGTGAACTGCAGTGTCATTTTTGTACTTGTCCTCTGCTCAGCTGGAATTTGGATGAATATCTGCAGTTACCTTTCATTCCTCAGCCTGCACCGGGGATTCACGGCTGCACAAAAGCTGCCTTTGCTATTGCACTGGGATGCTTGTAAATCCAAAAGTTTTTTAACCCTTCTTTCCACTATTACCACATTTTGCTTGGTTAATGCTAACACACTCAGCTGATTGGTGGGCCTTACATATATGTTTTATTAATAAAAAAAACAGTGCTGTTGGCCAAAAATGATAGTGAGCAGCATGCCATTTCTTTGTCATCTGCTTAATACTCTGAGGATCAGTTTATCTTTAGGTAGAAAAGAGATGTTTGTCAGAAGTAAACACACCAGGGAAAGTGTTTTTATTACAAGTAACACCAGATTACCGCGTGCTGTTTGTTCCTGCTCCTAACAATTGGAAAATTGTCCTTCAGAGAGAAAATATTCCAGTGAAAAAAAATTCTAACTCCTATCGAGTAGACCAGCAATGGTTGCTGTCTGAGAAGGAGGTGTACTCAGCGCATCTGGCAAAAGTGCAAACCGAAGGATGTGCTACGGACCCGCGAATTTGGTCTCATTTTGTGGCTGCTGTTCTGTAAACTGATTTTAGCACTGCAGTCCCTTCTGCTTCTAGCAGATAAATGGACCCTCTACCGCAAGGCGGAACCGAAGCCAATGGAGTTTTCCGAAATTATATCCAGTTCTTCCCTAAAGCCTGCGCTCTGCACCGCCGCTCTCCCGCGAGCTGCACAAAGAGCAAAAGGCGATAACAAAGCAGCGCGCGGCTAATTAGGTCAGAGCGGAGCGGCGCGCGGGCACGGCCAGCGCAGCCCCCGCCGGCGGCGGC
>NW_020450727.1:814828-851161 GCF_003343035.1 Apteryx rowi
CTTCCCGTCCCTCTCGCCTTCCCCTGCCGGCCAGCGGTCCCTCCTCTTCCCCGGGGCTCTCGGCGCGTCTCCTCCTTCCCCAGCACGTCCTCGGCCACCCCGCTGCGCAGCGGAGCTCTGCGGAGCCCCCGGGCCCCGCTCCCGCTTTCTTCGCCTCTTACGGGCTCGTCTAAGGCAGGAAAAGGAGCCAAACTTTGGCCGGCAGGCCCCAAACTGATGCTCTCCGCTAGGGACAGTTGCGCTTTCCGCTGAGGCGGGGGCGCTTTGAAATGCCGGGGGTGGCAGGAGCCGCTTGTTTCTGTGGCGCTGACGGTGATGGACGCTGGCGAGGCTGGCGGAGCTCGAGCGGATCCTCGCTGTGCGGAGCTGGACCTTCGGCAGCAACCATCTCGCAGTTTACAAACTGAATTAAAAACGCATTAAGGACCCGGCTCCTGGTGTTTAATGTTGTACACGGCTAGCTGTCGTTTGCAGGAAAATTGATTTTCGTTGTTCTTGTGGTGGTGCTGCTGTATCTCCAGCTTTCTCCGGCTTTCCCCCCCCCCCCCTCCTTTCAGTCTGAAAGGGCAGCGAGTCCCACTGCTCTAGAAGCATCATACTGCAAACTGGCAGATGCAGGGGTGGTTGCATCAGCTGTCTGGAACATTTAGCACAAGCCTCTCCAACCACCGCTGTCACTCCCCACACAAATCAAAACAGACCCATATGCGGCTTCAGTGTGTGAACTTTTTTTTAGAGGTTATAATTTTTGTTGTTGTTGTTGTTGTTATTGAAGTGTCCCGGTTGTGTAGCAATAACAGAACGAGAATTTCCTTCTCTTAGTCTGCAAACCTGATAGGCCCTCCTGTTTATTGTGCCCTGCATTACAATATTGTGAAATGTAATTTATATTGTTTGGCTGAAAAATAAATTTAGTCTGACAGTCATGAGATGTTTTACAAGTCAGCAATGAGGCTTAGAAATGTGCTTTTGTATAGACAGAAATTGATAGAAATATGATGAAGGTCTTTAGGTGATATTAAACAACTAATTTTCTCTTAAATGGGTAATCRACATCTGGCTAAATAGTACTGTAGTTATTTAAAGATTATGCTGCAGAGTAATCACTTCAGTACTCTTTAGCTAGGTATGTTTAATGCCTTATTTTTAAGAAAGATACAATGCCAAATGGATAGTCTTTTGCATCACTTAACACTTAGCTTGTCTATATAAATAGTCTCAGATGAAAAAAATCTTTGGAAACATTTACCTTCCTAATTTTTATATGGCATTAATAAGTTACAAATCAAGTACATAGCATTAAAAAAATATATATATATATATATATACACCCACACATATATATGTAGGTATAAAGCAATGTCACTTGCCTTTTTTGCCCTGTAAATAATTGAAGAGGGAGATAAACTGTAACAGCTTACTGTAGTTATTAGGGTATGATCCTAGAAATCCATGATCCTATGAGATAGCTTGATGGACCATCTTCTGGAAATGTGTTTCCTGTACAGATAATTTAATATTGATTTGTGTTACAGTCAATCAGTCCTCAAAACATCTTGCAGTCTTTGCTATAAAATTATACAGCCTGAAATGACCTTACTTTGTTTCAGTAGAGAGAGCATGCAGCCATTTGACCTGCACACATGAAATCAAATATCTGATGATTCACTGAAAGTTTCCTGTTCTGAGACATGTTGATTTTTAAAAGAGAAATAAAAGAAGAAGGTGGCTCTTTATCGTAAATAAAAGGGCCAATAACTGTAAGTTTCAATATTCAAGCATGTAGAATTCAGTACTATAAATGGTCTTCTCATTATGGATCCTGTCTGAACACGTAGAAAAATAAATTTAATTCATAATTTTCAATTTGGGCCCTAAAACAAACTGTCATCCTTTATGTTAATTTTTTCAGTAATTCGGGGGAAGTCTTTGTTATTTATCAAACAAAAATTGTAATAGAACTGAATAGCCTTTGTTGAATGTATGGTGAGTGGTGGTACGTGATTACAGTGGGCAAAACAAGAGATTTGGAAACTAGAACTTCTTACTTCACATGTTGTCCTTATTTAAGTAATGACAGAAAATATGCTGACTAATAAACTGCAAATCGATAATTATGAGATGACAGGAATTACTTTAAAATGTTTTTTTTTTTTCCTGTAGAGAGCTCAAGTATATTCATTAGAAATTGCATGCATTCCTAATGGCTCCATAGGGTGAAATGTTGATATTGTCAACTACTTTAATTGGTACAAAAATATGTTATATGTTTTAAAAACAGATTTTGTATTTATTTGTTATGATCTCCATAATCTTACTCATGAAGTATTCAGGCTGTTTCAGTAATATATTCTGGGAGGGAATATAAACATTTGCCGTGATTCAGCACCCCTCCCCCTAATCTTAAGGAGTTCAGCACCAAAAGAGAGTAGAGAAACCATGGACTTAAATAAGATGAGCAAAATAAACACTGAGATAAGGTGTAAGGCTTTTAATATGAAAAATCATTATGGCATTGAAAATAGAAAGTTTGAAATGGCTTCAAGATGAAGCTTGTAAAACCATCTGCATTTTCTAGGCAGCCACAATTTTTACTCTGGCAAATTATATGTTTGACATATCCATTAAATCTTTTTCATCTTCTAATAAAAGTATGTTTTATGACAGTTCCTATATCACAACATTGTTTGGTGTATCAGAGAGCATCATAAAGTTATTTTCCAGTTCAATGGATGTTTCTAAACATTTAGATTCCTTCCTTAAAAGACTTTTTGTGTACTATTGCTTTTCAAATTTCAATTCAGTTGTCTTTCTTTTCGTTACCTAATATTTTATTTGTAATGAAGAGATTCTGTACCTCAGAATTTTAGAAAATAATGTTAATTAAGGTGATATGTTTTGCTAATGCTTAAAGGCCTCTTTGAGTAGGAAAAAAATCTCACTGTGCCTGGCAAAGTATTATAATATTTAGCAGAAGAGTTCAAGCACACTTAAACAAATACAAATGTATATATACATCAGTAGGCCAAAATGTGTTTGCTTTAGTTGAGTAAGAAATGGAAGTGAATTTATGCTTTATTTTCCTTTTACTAAATATCAAATGGAATTCAGAGGCACTCCATAGAATGATTTAAAAACATGGTAACCAGCTATATTGCTGTTTTTTATTTGGACCATAATATGACAATATAACTGTCTAATTTTATTGATAAGTTTTTGTATCATAAAGGAAATTTGTTTACATAAAAGTGAGTTAGTAAACTGTAACATTTCCCATAGATATCATAGTTTATTTAAAACCTAAACATGTTATARTCGTAGATAATATTGATATGAGAGTTGAATCCTGATTCATTCGTATGGTATTCGGTTACAACAACTCAAAAGAAATGAACTCTTAAAGTGAATTTTTGCTAAATTATGTTATAGTGTGACTTGGTGGCTGCAAAATTAGCATCCTGGTGGCTGTGAAAGGAGCTCCTATCTCTAGAACTTTGTGTAGATTTGAGAAGGGACTGTAGCTTGATGCCAGCTTGTAGCAAGCAGACAGATTTTACTATGTCAAAAACTTATTTTCATGCTGATGACAGCAAACATTAGAATGGGAAATTTTTATCCAAGCCTGCTTTGCTGATGGCAGAATAAGTGGGAAATCTGTTGAAATGGACCTTGATGTAGGGTTAAATAAAGCAGATCTGAAACTTTCTTGTTAGGGGACAAAGGATAATCCATGGTGTAGTATGCTGTTTGTGATATTAAATACACTGATGTAGAAGCTTCTTGTTTAGATGCTTCTACTGCAGAAGGTGTCAAACCCTCTCGTGGTGAGCTGCTAATGGGGTGCCTTTGCCTCTGCGCTCATGGCATTCTGTATTCAACACAGATCTGTTGCCCTTTTTAAAGTTTTACTAGCTTATGACCTGATTTTAATCAGAGTAAATGATTACTAATTCTAATTAGTTTAGTTGGATTTATTCCATATTCACTGTCTCTGCAAAATCTTTACATACTGGAAGGCAAGTCAAGTTTATAGTAATACAGAGTACGCATGTACGTGTTCATAGGATTTTATAGAAATAATTTGCATAACTTCTTAGTGAGAGAAGTTATATTAATTGTCCATAATTCTGAATCTCTCTGGTCCTGGACTAGGCTTGGAAATCCATTAAAAGCACGGGTTAGCTGCGGGCAAACTTTTTGTCTCTGAACAGTTACCTGATCCTGTTAGCCTCATTAGGCTCCTGAATGGATTCTCTCCCCTTCCCGCAAGGCTAGGATTTTATTGTGCCCCAGAGGTGTAACTGTCCAAAGAATTCCTTCAAAAAGCGTTTCACATTGTGGAAGGGAAAGAAGTACAAAGTCTATGAATTTTGAAGAAATATTTGAGAGCCCTGGTGGTAGGGTAATCCCTCCAACTCTATAAAATAATCTTGGGGGATGTAAAAAATAGAGAAATGAAGAGTGTTCAGTAGAAACAGCACTTTCTCTTCTCCCAGACTTCCCCAGTCCAGACCTGGGATTGCCTGTTTGCATTTGTCCAACAGACAGACCAGTGACTTTTTAGGTTCACTTCTTTTATATAATTTTCTGTTTTTATGCAAATTTCTGTTGCAGCGAAAATTCAGAGATATAGTTGTATTATGTAATTGTTCCAACCAGCTTATTTTGAGTGGGAAATCTCTATCCTTGGCACAGTTAAAATTCATTTTAACTTTTTAAGTTTTATTTTGGGTAGCTTGCTAAGCTTGAAATAGATTCTTCAGAACCCATTTCTAGAATAGTTCTTGTATTTGCAAAAGTTGAAGCCTTTCTAGAAATGAATAAGGTCAGTCACAGTACAAGTATGCAAAGGTCATACGAAGCTTTGCAAATGTTTGTCATCTTTGCCTTGAAATACTTGTTTTGCCTTGAATTATTCTGTATCAGAGCTTCTCTTGAGAAGTCATATCAGATAGCCCGGTGGGCAAATATACATTAGAAATAGGATGTAACCGGATACGTTGTTAATACTTGTGACTTGAGGAATGTTCCAGGGCCGGGACTCCACACTGGGAGCACTGCATTGTTTGGCGTGGTCAGGAAGAACATACGTTAATGTGTCATTCATCATTGTTGTAACTATATAAATCACTCAGATGAAGATACAGATGCATTAAATGTAGAAACACTTTGCAATACCTTCATCTTGAAGACTGGGTTCATTGAAGTCAACAGGAGTTTTGCCTTTGATTTCAGAGGAACAACATTTGATTCACTAGAAACTTGATTCATGCTTGGGGTATGCTGACTCTGCTTAATTTGGAGGTGATTCACAGTGATATGATATTCATAATCTTCACTGTGCTGGAGGAGCAGAAGTTGGGCAGTGCAACCAGACTGTAAGTGGATTGTGCAGATGGGGGCTGTAGTCAGGGAAAAGTAGCAATGGCATCCATAAGATATGCTAATTTTGTACTTTTTCTGGGGAATCTTCTTAAAAGGAGGTTTCAAAAAGCCATGGTTTTCGTCCCTTACTGGCACATCTTTAGAAGGAATAAATGGTATAAATATACTTGCACTCAGAGACTGAATTTGCAAGTGCCAGTGGAAAAAATATTTTCCCCACATCATTAACTGTAGAAATGACAGATTCTTAGCTGCGTAATTTCAAGAAGCTTGAGACTAAACTCATCCTCGGAGTACACCGTGCTTTGGGCTTCGGTTGATACTGTATGATTGGCCTCCTTTAACAAATGTCACAAAATTTTAGTCCTTCTCCTTGATTCAGTGGTAACTTCATGGCTGGTATATGAGTCAGGTCCTGACTCTGATAGTATTACAGGATCGACTTTTACGCAAAAGTGATAAACCTATATATGGTTTGTCAAGGCTTGAAAAAAATTATTCAGTGTGCTGTTTTCCTTTGGTGCTTGAATGTTAACCACCCAAGTACCTGCTGTAATCCAAAACTCTGTTCAAATCAGTTTTCAGTGATCTAGCTGTATGAAGTTTATATGCAGTAAGTAGGCAACAACTGTAAGAGACCCGAATTATGTAGTATGTCTGATTTGTACTAGCATATTTTCTAGCTTTACCTTCAAAGCAGTATCCCAAGGCAGTCATGAAAAGTGTCCAGTAAGTTTGTGACAGGAGTTAATTTTCTGTGAATAAAACAGTTTTTTTGATATATATCTTCCTTCACAACTCTCCTGTTACTCTCTATAACAACTGTAGGTTTTTTCGTGAACTGCAGTTGAGTATGCTTTTTAGATTCTTACCCTTATTTGTAAAAGAAGCACTACACTGCAAAGTACTTTACTTCTAGTTAGAGCATAAGATTTCGGGTCTCAATCTCAATTTGCTGAGAGTAAATTTCAAAGTTTCCACTAAGTGTTGAAGGAACAAAGGAAAGATAGGCAAAATTATTGAAATTTCCCAGTGGAGAATAATATCCTAAAGCATTGTTTTCTAAATCTATTATTTGATAAAACAATACATTTCAGAAGGATACCTATTTAGGATATACCACAATGCATCCAAACAAAACTTGGATGGAATTTTTAAGCTGCTTTATAATCCAAGCAACATTCTTTGCTATCAGTGGTGATAGCAGATCCCTCACTCTTACTCGGAAAGGTAATTCATGCTGCTAATCCAGTGCTCCTAATGAAGAGCAGTTCATTCTGGTAGCAATAAAGAAGTTTGAACAAAGGCAGAGTAACAAGCTGGAAAATATAGCTTGGTACAGTTGCATATTTCAGATTCAGCCTTCCAGGTAGTCTTAATCAAGAACTAATAACACAGTAACTTAAAAATTAAATTGTTTTTCATGAAACTGTGCTTCTGGTTTGAGAAATAGTCCTTTCAAGATATATGCTTGGATTTAGCCAAAAGTATGCTAAACAATGATATGTACTCATTTTTGGTTGTATTGTATGCTTGTTCTATGGCCTAGGCAAAGTAGTGATCACATAACAATTCCCAGTGTAAATCACCTGCTTAGTTAAACAAGTGAAAAATGCTGGAAAAACATGCTGATTCAAATTTGTTTTATCTGAGTTTAATTCATTTCAGTCAGAACACTGGCACACAACAGATTTGAGACACATTTACTGTGGTTAATAGGCGATAATTATTACCTGACTTCATGCACTTTTTAAATCTGTCTCAGTTGTAAATACAGAGATCTGCCTTTAAATCTAATTACATTAAATTCTAAGCTGAATTATATTATCTCATAGTTGAGGGAGACTAAGAGCTTGGACATGGATATAGTCAGGTACCATGGCTCACTTGCTTCATGGTAACTTTGGGAGCCATCATACTCTGGTGACATTTCTGAGCTCTTAAGAATACATTTGATCTCAAGTGCTCTGACTTGATGAAATCATTAAAAAATATATTTCAGCAAAACTTCTGGAATCTTAATGTACACACAAGTCCTGTGATGATGGGTTTCAAAATCTTTTCAACCAGATAAACAGAGCTTCCTGATGCTAAGTGCAACTCAAAATGTTCAGTGCCACTTTTGTGTGTTGAGAGCAAACTGCTGGTCTTCCATGCAGAGGTAGAGTGAGTGGGCTTTACTCTGTGGATTTTACTGCAGGTTAAGAACTGAATTCCCTTGCTTGTCTCTTGGCAACACACACTGACACAATTTCTATAGCAGTTTATAGGCTGTGGTAGTATCTGTGACCTCTTCTATCCCTCAGGCGATAGCTACATAATCACTTTAATTTTACATAAGTATGCACAGCAGCCAAAAAGTGCAGTCTTGTCTTCCCCATTGCCCCCAGCAACTCATTCCTGTCCCTTCCCATGTGCTGGCACTAGCATTCGTATGATCAGTCCATGAACTGAGTCAAGAGACCAGTGTGGCTGAAAACTAATCCAAAACCCCCCAAATGTGATATGTTTTTATAGAGGTGCAACTAATGAGATACCTAAGGAGTCTGAGATTTGGTTAGCTATGGGTGAAGTTGTTCCTGAGAAAAGTACACCCTCTTAGGTATCACTTTTGTACAACAAAATCATGGTGCTTCCTTCTCTAAATAAAAGGCTTTCCATGTCCTTGGCAGAAATGGTGAAAGATCCAAGCCGATGGAAGATACAACTTAACTCTTTAGTTTACCAAAATCTGTTAATTGTGTATAAATGCAGATAACTGATAGCATCATTCTTCTATGATTTTATTTCTCTTTTACTATTTTAAATTGTGTTTAAATTTGTGCAGTAAAATTTAAATTTTACTATTTTAAATTATTGATGCACTAAGTGTTTAAAATGTTTTGAGGTTTTCTTTCATTCTTATGACCAATAAGTGTCGAAGAAAGTGTGGAATAAGTTGCTTTAATACATGCTGAGAGGGCTTAAGTTAGGTATAGGTCTGGGAGGAAAGAAAGAATCAAATGAGAATGGGACTTCCAGAGGCCTTGTAGCATAATGTTACAGCTAACTTTCCATTTTCAGCATACTGCAACATTGATATTTTATTTCATTCTGGGGAGAGAGGGGAGAAGGCTGGCACTTCAAATTAGCAGCAGCTGCAGAATTAAGACAAGGGTGTTAGTGACTCATTTGGAAAAGTACTAGCTAAAACATTCTGTCTCCAAGAAAAAACATTTAGGAAGGGTTTATGATATAAACTTTGAATTTCATGAATAGTGCCTGTGACCTTCTAGTTTCCTCCAGGTAGCTTTTCTGATTAGTGACCATTTGTTTTCAACAGTTGCATATTAATGAGGTAAGGAGAGTACATGTGAATGGGGATGTTTCTGGGGGGAAACCTCTCTGTTAACAGGATCAAAGACTCAAGAATGCCTCTTGCTTCTTTTGACCCGGTCAGCTAGCCAAAAATTCAAGTTCTTGGATTGTTCCAGGTAGAAGGAAAATTTGGTGATCGTCAGTTGTTTCTCTGATGCAGCTGATTTATTTACCAAGAATGGTCAAACTTCAGTTTCCCTGAACACAGGAGTCTTGAATCTTAGAAGCAGCAGTTTCTTTGTTCTCAGTCCCAAATTCCTTTCCCCAAATCAGTGTTTTCTTTGTTATGGCCTTTTACAGGACCATATCCTCAGTGCTTGTGTATGGGTTGTTCTCTACTCTTTCCATATCTGTATTTGGGTGAGTTTTTTTCCTTCTCTGATGAATATGTGTAAATCTCTGTTATACATCTGCAAAGACCTGTCACCCAGTGAATTCCTGAGCAGCCTTGAATGTTACTCCAAAAAACAAGGGAATGTTGCATGTATTTTAGTTTGGAGGAGGCTGCTGCTCTTTACTTGTTTCTATCTTAAAAAAATAAGTATAAGAATTTCAATGGGATTTGAGCCAAATCATAACATATTTCTATTTAAGAATTCCATTTAAGTATCCTGGGCTACATTAGCAAGACTGTAGCCAGCAGGTTAAAGGAAGTCATTATTCCCCTCTATTCAGCATTTGTGAGACTGTATCTGGAGTACTGTGTCCAGTTTTTAGCTCCTCAGTACAAGAAAGACATTGACATACTGGTGCAAGACCTATGGAGGGCCACCATCCTGGCTAGGGGACATGATATATGAGGAGAGGCTGAGGAAACTGGCTTTGTTCAGCATTAAGAAGAGAAGGCTAAGGGAAGTTTTTACTGCTGTCTACATCTGCTGAATGGGGAAGTGTAGAGAAGATGGAGCTAGACTCTTCTCAGAGGTGTGCGGGGGTAGGATCACAGGATAGATCAGGTTGGAAGGAACTTCAGGAGGTCTCTAGTCCAAACTTCTGTCAAAGCAGGGTCAGCTAGGAGATCAGATCGGGTTGCTCAGGGTTTTGTCCAGTCTGGTCTTGAAAGCCTCCAAGGGTAGAGACTGCACAGCATCTCTGGGCAACCTGTTTCAATGCCTGGCTGTCCTCATGGTGAAATTTTTTTTCCTTATTTCCATTCTGAACCTCTCTTGTTCCAATTTAGGCCCACTGCCTCTCATCCTCACACCACACACCACTGTGAAGAGCCTTGCTCTGTCTTACTGACAACCTCCTCATAGGTATTGGAGAGTTGCTATTAAGTCCCGTGAAAGCCTTCTCTTCTCTACGTTGAACAAGCCCAGTTTCCTCAGCTTCTTTTCAATAGAGCACGTGCTCCAGCCCCCAACAGTAGATCCCTAGGGTGCTCCACTTGTTATCAGCCTTCAGGTAGAGCACGACCCATTAACTACAATTCTCCGAGCCTGCTCATCCAGTTGGTTTCTTACCCATCTAGTTATTCACCCATACAAACTAATATCCTTTCTTGAATATTGTGGGAGACGATGTCAAAAACCTTGCTGAAATCTATCTGAATGACATTTGTATCTCTCCCCTTGTCTACACATCTAGTAGTTTTATCATAGAAGGCAATGTGCAATAGGATGCAAGACAACAGACACAATCTGTGACATGAGGAAATTCTAATTAGATATGAGGAAAGCCTTTTTTACCATGAGGGTGTCCAAGCACTTGAACAGGTGCCCAGAGAAGCAGTGGAATCTCCATCCTTGGAGACAGTAAAATCTCATCTGGACAATCTCTCCCTGAGCAACCTGATCTAGGTGAACCTGCTTTCAGAGGGAAGTTGAACTTAATGACCTCCCAACCCTCCCCTTCCAATTTAGGTCCCTTCCAACCTAAATTAATCTGTGGTTCTATAAATTAGACCCTGATAACTGTATCATCAGATTAAGGGGCTCTAAAGTATCTGTTATCATTCCTTCTATGTTTCATCGTTGTAAGCTGTGATATGGCATTTGTAAAGGAAAGATACAGAAGAGATTCCCTTTTTCTGTTTGACAGAATATGTGTTCTAGAAATACGCAAATGACATTTCAATAATCTCTTCAGCATGTGAATTCCCTTATCCCATTTAAGCAAATATGTTGTTTAAGCTACTTAAAATTTAAGAATTAGGTTTGTCTGTTTGTTTGTTTTTCCTCCTGGCACAAAACTAGTTCTACAAAACTCTGTTGCAAATTGTGACGGACACGTACATTCTCCTACCAAATAGCTTCTTTAGGCTGACATTTCCTGTTCTTGCATCAAATATGAATTTTTTTTGATAAGTTTTTGTCTTGGACATGGATTAAAAATGAAATAAAACAATGATTAACCCCAAATTAAATCTTGTTTATTTACAAACAGACATCATTCAGAGGAACAGCAATGAGTGCTTAGAAGGTCAGTGTTCTGGCTTTTGAGCAGAGTAAACAGTGGAAGAGTTAGCGTGCTCCTTTTGTCCTTCATTGACAGTTCTGCGGTGACTCAGGTGAATTTGCTTCCAAACCTGCCCACCCAGTTTCTTTAGCCTGCTCTACTTGTATTAGCACTTCTTTCCAGTGTCTGTTATATACTTGCTTTGCCGAATTTTTTTAAGGATTTTCAATTTCAGGAGTAGTAATAGGAAGCTCTCAGGAATCCCAACCCTGAAAGTAATCTTAAACAGGCTGCCACTACTAGGTCTTAAAAAACAAAACAAAAAAAACCCCAACCAAACAAACAAAACTGCCCCAAACCCCACAGAGCTGTAGCTGGCAGCCAGATTGATGATTAGAAAAATAACTTTAGGACCCATCAAATATCAGTTCATTTTTTCACTGCTAACTAAATAATGTGATTGTGGTTGTTCATTAGTTCTGAAAATCGTGTTTCTTATTATGTGCCAGAATGTGTATTTAGGTACCTGAGATGGGATAATGTTTTCTTTAAGATGACTTCCTCTTAGCCAGAAAGTCGCAGAGTCAGCAGAATTATCAAATGACTCCAAGTCATTATCACAGAAATGAAATTACCTAATTGAACACTTCTTTATTTCCTTCTTTATCTTAGAATATGTCCTTTGATGGTGACTGGACTATCTGAACATAAATAAAGTGAAGATTTTTACAAAAGCATAGGGCTGTGAATAAACGAGGAGATATTTTTATTCAGGAGGTACTTCTGCTGTCAGGAACTTTAAATGCTGTTCTTGGACTTTTATTTAGTTGGGGGCCTGGGAATAGGAAGGAGTGTAATCTAACATCTAACACTTACATGGTAAGTAGCCATGCATCTTTCCAGAAACCACAAAAAACATGGAATTTCCAAAATGAAAGTAGAGTGACAGAAGCTTACTTTGCCATGTTGTCCTAAAAAGAGGCAGAGAAGCATCTATGCATATATAATATCTGCTACTATGTCCCTTCTTTTAAAACTGAAGAGTGTAATTCCATGTTAGATGAATAATTGAATAATGAACAAATGAATAATAAATGCTTATTTTTTTCTCATATGAAATATAATGGGCCATTTTCCATGCTTGCTTACTTACCCCCTATTTGACTCTGTCAAAACTAGAATAAATGGCTTCTCTTTTACTGATTTTTCATATAAAGTCTAGAAACATATATACTGAACAACTGAGCTTTTAGTATTTCTGCAATGGACCTTTTGTAAGAGCAGGGATTTATCTGAGTGTCTTCGTCCCAAATTTAATCCACCTTTCTCACTGATGGAAAATGTGCTGCATATTGCCCGATTGCTATTACCATTTAGGGAAGATGCTGCAGATCTCTGTGCTCTGGTAGTGGTATGCTTATATGCATGCATTTTAAAAATATATTGAATGTATATTTTACTTTAGATTCATCTGCTAATTGGCAAAAAAATCATTGTTGATTCAATTTCCTTGATTTGTCTGGTTATCATTATTGTTTGATGCCTGACAGTGTAGTGTCCACTCTGTAGGACAGTCTATGCTTCAAGTCACTTAGATATTGGGCAATCTAGTGAAGTATGTATGTGCGTGTATTATTTACAAAATATCCTGTGTTGCTGTCTGTGTATAATGAAGTCATCCAGGCATAAAATGGGCACTTCATTGTAGTTTTCTCATAAATTTAGATCTTAGTCCTTTTATTGACACCAATATTGAGCTCCATGTGTTCTGTAATTTCACGGCCATAGAATCTAGTCTTTGCAGAAAAATTATGCACCGGAATTTTAACTTTTTTTTTTATTATTTTTTGTAAACTGAGCTGAAGAAATGAGAAACAAATCATACCATTAATTTTCATATTTATTTCTTTAGAACTCTCCCCCATTTTTCAATTTAAAGGAGGCAGCTGCCGAATTTCCAAACCATGCCAGACTATTGTTGGTGCCAACTTATAGATTTAAAGCAGAATTCAGGTGCTGTTTTCTGTGGATCACTTGGGGACAGGGGAGAGAAGGCTTGCCTGGTATCAAGGGTATCCAGTAACAATTGTATACAAGTCTGGGCAACCCTGATTTGCCTGATTACTGGAAGATGTCAGGAGACTGAGCTTTGATTTCTGGGAGTAGAAAGCTGGGAGCCATGTCTGAGAATGACATGTGTTTTACAGTTTTAGTGATAATCTTTTGATAATCAGGAATAGCATCTGGAAAAGAGGAAAGGAAAGAATGGATCAAGATACCAACAAGATAACAACAGAGCAGTAGTCTGGTTTCTGTAACTTTATATGCTCTTGACTTCGCTAAACAGTAGACATCTTTAGGAGAGCTACCTGCTGTTAGTTACTGCCTCATCAAGAGCCAGAGCAGCTGGCCACAGGAGCGGTAGGTTTGCACAGAGCCGGAGTTGTTCCCTATGGCCGATCAGCTTTGCTTTCTTCGCCCCTCTAGCATTGAGCTTATCTTTAAAAGTGAGTTAAAGGCCCCTAAAGCTGGCAATAGCCCTGTCTCTAGAGCCTTACATCGTCATTTGAGATTCCATTTGAGGAAAAGGTAAGTGAAAAATACAAAGCCGGACAGATGGAAAATATAAGGAAAACTGATTTTGAAAGAGGAAAATTGCTGCAGAGAAAAGATAAGGGAAAAAAATAAGAAAAGGGCAGGAAAGAGAAAAGGCACAGTTCAGTGGAGAGCTGTGGCACCTGTGCCAGCGCATGGCACAAGAAGACATCTCTAGCTGCCAGGCCATCCAGGGGGAGTCGCGTTCCCAACAAAAGGAGACTGAAGGCACTATTCTGCAAGAACTCATTTTGGGCACTGCTAAAGTTCATCAGCAATTAAAGGTTATTTTACAGAAAGAATGGAGATTTGGGGGGGACAGGCAAGACCGCTGGGAGAGGTCTTGTTTGATATAGATTGCAAGAGGACAAAAGATGTTCGCAGGGCAAATTTGGCACTTATCTTTGCGTCTAAACTGCTGCAGCCTTACTGTGATACCGTAGGCATACATTACTAAGGTAAACTCTTCAGAACTGAAGACTTTGCCATTTCTTTTTATTTCTTGTAGCTTATACATCTGTTTTCCTATTGCACTGAAACTAGAGTAAGTTTAAGGACTTCCTGAACATGCTCTTAACAAATGACRTGATGATTTTGCTATTCGTTTTCATATTTATATGCTTAGAAATTCTCTTATCCTGATATGTCTGGCACAACTATGAATCCAAGAAAATCTACAATATAGTAAAGACTAAACACCATCGGCTTCCACTTAGCAGCCAGAATATCAATATACCATATCATGTGCTACTCCAGGCAACAGTGGCTAAACAGAAGAAAAGTTTAGAAGATGTCTGTCTCAATACAAATAACTACAAGAGTGTGCATGGAAAATAGAGTGCAGTTGAAATTATATAATACATTAGCCAGAATAAAACATTGAGTTTATAACAATGTATTTTCACGTCTTTAAACATGCACATACAAAAGCATGCTTTCTTATATTAAAGTTTTCATCATTCATTTGTGCTATTTGTACTACACCAGAACACTTACCAGTTTATTTTTATGTAGTGTAAATGCATGTATGTACTGTAGGAGTATGTAATTCTGGTCATGTGTCAGTCAGATGGAAAATCAGAGGCTAAAGTCCACCCAGCAGCCTGAGTGGATCCACCGCTTGGACTAGAAATACCATTCCAGACTGCTTTGGTGAGCTGAGAGATGGGCTTTCCATTTAGATTAAGATCACTTGGAGAGAAAAGCAGGACCAAGGAAAGTTTGGAAGTACTAAGGTCACTACCAGGGAATAGCATTTTCAGTTCCTATAACAGAGATGGGAGCCACTCACATAATTTCAATTTGTAATTTTTGTGAAGTGACCAGAACCACTCTCAACTTCTGCTGTAGCCAGTGGAGGTGGTGTAAATCATGGTATTACAAAGAGGTAACACAGAACTTGTGTTTTTTTGTTGTAGTCTGCCACGGTGGACCAACACAGCCCAAAACAAGGGCTTTCGCTTTCTGGAGATGGTTATGCCAGTGCAATACTTTGCTTACTGCATCACTTCAGCAGCCCTACCTAAATGGATTCACACAATGGATTTTATTACTTGTTCAGCACAAACAATAGATAGTAATTTCACACTTTGACTATGCTATCCTAAAGCCATAAATACATCTGACCAAAAGAAAATACTTTAAAATTTTGTTAAGGTTTGATATTGCTTTTTTGTAGCTTTTTTTTCCCTTTTTGTTCTTTTTTTAATCTTTGCTTGTGTTGGTGATGTTAGCCCTCAAAAACTGATAAAACTCCAGTTTTGTGGCAAGCAGTCTCATCCTGCATCTCCCTCATGTGCAGTGATCCTCTGAGAATGGGATTTGTCCTCTAGTTCCTTTACTCTGACAGCAGGGATCTTTGAGTGGTAAGTGCTGTGCAAGCACTGTGCACAATACTAGCACAGCAAGCATTGGTGGAAGGCCAGGTACAAGGATTTATTAGGTATTCTGGAATAATTATCCCCAAATAATTTCAAGTGTGCAGGGCTTTCTTCTTGAATAAGAGCACCATTATCCAAAAGAGCTTAATCCACTTTCAAAGCCACCTAAATAAGAAAAGGCTTTCTTACTCTGAAATGTGTTTGCCTTCTCATGGAGCTACTTATAAATGTTGTTATGTTTTAAACTATCCCCCTGTTAATCTGATATAATTTTTATGCACAAACAAGGCTTCAGTTCCTTATTCATTCCTTTAATTTAAGGACAGAGCCTTTAAGGTTTGATGACACTGAAGTAAATACATTGGAACATTAGAGAAAAGAGTTATTGAAGGTGCAGAATATTGATGCTGCAAAGATTTAGAGCTTGTCTAACTTAAAATTGTAATGAAAGCTTTAAGGAAATACTTTACTGGAATTATTGAATGTTATAAAATCCCATATAGACACTTCTTTCCAGATGTAAAACAAAATCAAAGATGCTGTTTTAGGCATTCTTGCTTTAAGAATGTTCACATATGTTCGTGTCCATATCAGAATTATTTTGGAGTAGTTCTAGTGAATTTCCAAATGTAGACAAGACTTAATTAAGCAGACTTGGCGTGCTAAATTCATGTAAACTCAAACTCCATTAACTTCATTGTCCTCCAATTAATAATTTTAATTGTTTTAATTATATGGCTAAATCCAGTAATACCAAAAGTAAATAAATGCACAATGCACAATGAATATTCATTCACTTCACTAAATGAGAGTTTTGCCAGCATGCAGCATTCAGGATTGGGCTCCAGAGTATTTTGCAGAACATAGATGAGGTTTCTCTGCCCTTTTTTTTTTTTTTTGGATAAGTCTCCATTTTTGAAAATTATAAATACTGAAGTTATATAGATACCTTGAATTTAATTTTATTTTGAAAGGTTTCTAGAATATGTGGTAGTGTGAGATGAAAGTTAGTGCATGAATGTGTATCATAATTATGTTAGCACACTTGCATTAAATAAGAGTTTATAAATAAAAAGAAGTTTTATGTTGCACAAAAAGACAGATGGGAAGTTGCTTAACTTTATAAAATCCATGTTTACAATGATGTATACACATACATTTATTTAATTTAATTACAGTAAGTGTTGGAATGAGATACCCACTCTGCTCAGTTATACCTCTGTAATTGGAAGGGAATGGACTTAAATAAGTAATGCAGAGTCGAATTTGATTCTAAATATACAGAAAAAACCCTCCATTGTAGTCTCTAGCACATTCTACTTGTGTGACTCTCGTAGACTTCAAAGAGAATTGCACATTTGCATCCCAGGACAGAAACTGGCCATGTGCTTGGAAGCATGAAATCTCTCAAGGTAATACTTCATAACTATGGAATGTATCCCATGACTGATATGTAGCTAAGAACTGAGAATCAAATTACACATTAGAAGTAGTTGAAATGGAATATTTTTGTAGTAAAAGAGTGTATTATGCTGGGTAGACAATATAAGTTTTCTTTTTCTAAGGATRTATTGGGGCATAAATATATGAAGTATTGAAATGTATTTGTATTTCCTGCTTTTTTGAATTTTAGTAGTATTTCTTTGAGATATAAGGGTTTTTTTCCTTAAGTTCATTTATTAGTTTTAGGTTTGACTCTTGTGAATATTTTTCATTTCTTTTTACATTCTTCTTCACTCTAATTAAATTCAAAATTTCTGATGTTTAAGCAGTGTATTTCCAAATAATCAGAGTTGTTTCTGCAAGAAAGGAGAAAATACCCCTAAATTCTCATTGATGTCTACACAGAAGCATCTGCTAAAGCTCTCTGAGTGTTTTTTTTATTAAAAAAAAAATGCTGAAGATGTGAATCGGTGAACTTTGTTATCCCTGTTCAGTGCATCTAAGATCAACAAGAATTACCTGACTGTTCATTCTCTCAGTGGCCTTGGTCCCTGCGGGAACAGGAGAGCTATGTTTTGGCCTTAAGGGGATGCACCCTCTGGGGTGTCAACTCCCCTTGCTCCTCCTGACGCTGTTCCCAGTGCGGAGCGAGGCCCTGCTGTCAGGCTTGGCGGGGGTGTTGCTCTCTGTCCATCTCGCCCTCCTCGCGCGCTACATACCCCTGCCTGCAGTGTGCTCCCAAACCTTCTCCTGCCCCACGGGAAGGCGCCGGGAGGAAATGTTGCCTTGGCTCAATGTAAGGAATTGCTGAGGATCCAGGCAAACCTGCGGGGGACCAAACACTTGTGTGAAACAGAGAAGGGTGTTTATTTGACGTAAGAAGAAATAGTGAAGGAAATGCAGTTTCTTATATTCATTATTTTACCTGAGGTTCTGCCCAGGTGGTCAGGAGAGTTTTCTCTGGAAAGTGGGTTTGCCACTGCATGGGATAGACTGCAAGATCCTTTGCTAAGCGATTTAGCTTATCGCTTGTTACTGTTTATATGGTATAGCACATGGCAGCCCTCCTCACAGGTCGGGAATCGCACGACTGTTCCTGCTACAGAGGGCTTACACATCGAAGGGAGAGACGGGAGACAAGATGGGCACGGGAGAGCATAAGCAAACAGTAATCCTGTAGTGTTTTGTGTGACAATTCTTGATTTTAAGATAGACTATTACCTGTTTGAAAACTTTGTTGCAAACTTTGTACTCAGTATCCGGTGGCTAATGGAATAGCAACCATGTTGTCACTTGAGGACCATTAAGGAAATCTCACTAGTTAGAGGTACTATCAGAATAGTTAGGAAGCTGATAAAGGACAAAGCAACACATGCGTCTCATCTTCAAAAAAATGTATATACACCTTAGTTCCAACAAAATGAGATGTTGTTTTTGCTAATGCTTCATTTATATCAGTTTTAATGACTTCAGCTTTGTGGCACAATCCTTAAAACGCTTAATCATGGGAACAGCATTTGGAACAATTCATGTAGTTAAGAATACTCACATGATTACAAAATCTGAAGTTTATCTGGCCTCTGCAGGTCAAGTCTTAAGTAATTTGCCTCTCTTTTACCGTAGCTCTGAGTCTGATTCTGACAGGCATGTTAATAAAAAAGTTACACTGAACTTTGCATGCATTTTTAAAGATACATAGTTGGGGTTAGAGAAATACTGAACTGGTTATTTGTTATATTGCAATGTAAAAGCTAATTACAGAAAGCACATCTTGCAATACTCATCCCTGAGAAGGTTTTTACATGAAGACTATACATTTATATCAAATATAATGGCTCTTTCTTCAGTGAAATTTCACTGCCCTGCTGAGCATAAGATACAGAAGCACATATATAATAGCAACTTGGAACGTGGTAAATGATGTCCTTTGAACAATAAATGAACTTTCTTCTTATATCGAGCTGCAGTTTGGGAATGTAGTGTTCTTTGTCTCGTAATTGTCTGCCTACGCACACCCAGTCTGCTGTTCTAATAACAACCCTCTGCTGAGGGAGCACACGTCCTATATTTTTGGCCTCAACTGTATATTTTTGTAGTTGGGAGATGTTTTTACATTAACAAAAATAACATCATAATGATTATACATTATAGTTAATGGTGCCAGTTTTATGTTATTGTGTGCGTGCATACTTGTTAGAACATGAATGATATTTTCAGACTAACTGTATAGTTTGTGGAACTATTAAGTGTTTTTGTCTCCATTAAAAACATTCAAAAACACATTTGTTGAATATGCACTTTCTTTTTTTATTAATTTAATGTTGCCATTTGTTAGGTAGTGGTGAATATGTTCTAGTGCTAAAGAGCCAAGCTAGCAAAAGATAAAGGATCAGTTGCTCTGTCCAGGAAAATGGCACCATATAAACACAATATTAGACCAGGGCTTTAGAGGACAACTCGTCATTCTGTAAAAGGCAAAAGTCAGCCTGGTGTGATGTCTTTAACTGTGTTTCAGTACTGGTGAATATAAGAACATAAAGAAAAGCAATTGTCATTTAAAGTTAAGTGTAAAAAACCATGAGCTTCATAATCGTGCTGATCTGGACGAACCTTAAACAATGTTTACAGTAAGGTTTGGAGAGTTGCCTAGCACTGGAGTATACACAATTAAACAACATAGTTGAACTTTTCTTTCATGTCAGCATACTGCTAAAAGACCTCCATTGTACTCATATGATCGCCATTCTTGGAACTTCTAACATAAACAGGAACAGAGAACGTTCATTTGTAATTCTACCCCATGATATCTGAGTGCATCAATGGCCATAACTTTACATTTTCGCCTATGTAACTTAGAAGTAAATTAGATGTGTGAAAATGATGGTATGGGCATAGCAAGACATAAACTTGCTTCTGAGATATAAATGTGTACCTGAATTTGTGAGCTGCAAGGATGGACTAATAGTTATTTAATGTATTGCAGAATTAATTTTGATAGTTTTTTTGCATCTTTATGTTGGTGACTAATAAGCATCCATATACTCATCCTTTCTTTGGTATGGTAACCCAAGAATAGCAAAAGCAAATTATGCAAGGAATAAAGGTGTACTAAAGCAACAAGGCAATTGGTAGACTTCAAAACTGGATAATCTGAATTGGAACTTCAGTGAGGCAAGTTTTGAGTCTCATAACTACTTGGTTTTTGCATTATACCAGTAGGAATTTCCAGATATAGATGATTCTATATTTGCTCTGGGTTTTTAAAACTTATTTTTTATTTTAAAATAAATTATTTTGGATATGAGTTTTGAATATGTATACATCATAATAATTCTAAATGGTGCTTGTAACTAATTCTATTTTCATTAGCTTGCTACACTGTTTCTCTTCTCTTTGTTTTTATGTAAAGTCTATACCTCAATGAACATTTTTAATGAAAAATCGTTAATAAAGTTGGTAAAAATGGAAGCTAATGTTTAAGCTAATGAGTTTACACGTGCAGTGTATGACTTGTTTAAATCTGAGACAATTAACTAGGTTGTATGCAGTTAGTGATGACACTGCAGAAGGATGAACACTAATTGTATTATATATGGAAAATGCTCTGAACTTTCAGCAGCATCCAAAAGAGATGAAGAACAGTTCAAAGGTTATGAATAAATTATAAACATACATGCTTGAAATACAGTGTCTTGTTTCAGATTTTCTTTTTTCTAATTTAGACTTCTTGACTTTTGCTTTCTGTGGGGATAGTGTTAATCCTGTGTAATTTCAGATAATCATAACACTCGCTCATCAGATAATAACACAGTTTTTTGTAATATTTGGACACTTGAAACTGGCATGTTTGAACTATATGTTCTTTTTACTTTCACTGAGCAGTTTTTATTGCTCATTGACCAAAAATGATTCATGCTATTGTCTGAAATTGCAGTTTATTACAGTTATGATAGAATAATTACATTCTATTCTATACTAGAGCTGATATCAAGAGAAATAATAATCATTTTATGTTGTCAGCCCCTCAGTCCCTCAGTGGTGTCTACTCTGCAATAATTTTTTCAGTTTTGAGAAAATGGTACCTCGTACTTTACATTTTTTGTCTGGACAGATATTCAGCTGGAGAATGGTGGCATACTAGTACTATTACTTTACACAGGGAACTTACACAAAAGTCCATGCACTATTTCTAAGTTGTAGATACACAAATTCATTAGCAATTCTGCATGCTTACTAATGGTGTTGGATGGCCCTCTTCCCAGCAGCCCCATCAAGAAGTCTTTTTGTCTGTGAACATACAGTGATTTTATTACCTTTAAAATACATTTTCTCAAGTTTTCATCTTTGAATTAGACCTTTCTGCCAGATGGGATTGACATCACACTGCAAACTATTGCCAGTATCTTCCCCTCATATTATTAATAAGAAAATGTTCTTTCAATAATCTAATGAGTTCTTGCTTTTTAAATAACATGGGTCTTTCTGTGGCCTGGGAATCTAAAGAAAGTTGCTGGCTTGCAAAGTGGAATTAGTATGTTTGGGCTGTAAGTACATAAATTAATGCATAGTAAGTGTGTAGATTGTGAGAGGAATTCGCTGTGTGTTAAAACCTGCTCGGTACACAGCTTTGTGCTTGGTGGAAACCAAAGAGGGGTGCCGTTTGGGTTTAGGCAGTGATTGGTATTTAGACATGTGAGAATTGCAGGCTGAGGTGAGTGAAAAGGAAATGATAAACCTAAAGACACACGGCTGCTGCAAATCCGTTACATGGCAGCTGTGTCCATTGCGGACTACAGAGGCTGCTTGCTAGCACAGGCAGGGACGTTTTTTTTTGTTCACCATATTCTCGCATGCATCATGGCTCCTAAGAGGTAGGCATCCTGCAGAGTAACAAAATCTGTATCCCAACAGATCTCACTGCTTTGCTTGCTCAGAGATGGCTTCCTGGTAGCTTCTGTCCTTGGCAGATCCGAAATGACCCTGAATAGTGCAGAAGACAGGCAGGAGGGTGTGTGTGCCCTGGCCTGCAGGTGATGCACTGTAGCCAGCCCTGGGGGCTAGAGGTAGAAAATCTCCCCATGCTTATTTTTTCGCATCTTTCTGATACCTAATGCTTGGGCTTCAACCTGAGGTAAAGCTATGGTTTGTCATGAGATCCTCCCCGAGGAGCTTCCCATCCTCAGACTAGGGGAGATCCCAGGCAGCAGGTCAGAGTTGCGCTGGATCACTGTGAACTAGCAAAGTATTTGAAAGTGGGTTTAAGCAACTAGTGCAAGACCAGTGACAACTCTCACAGTGCTAAACTCTTAAATGTTTATAAAGCTGACATACAATGATTTGTTTTTAATCAACTAACATAGGTGTGTGCTGAACTTAAACATTTCTATATCAAAATATATTCCATGCAGGAGTTTGAATAAACAGCATGAAACAGATTTAAAAATTAATTAAATATAAACCAAAGGCTTTCCTCATCTTGGTGGAGGCCAGACATCTCAAAATCTCACTTCTAAATGTTCTGAAACCTTGAAAAGGCAGAGGTCATGAAGCGCCACATAGGGAGTTACATGCACCTCCAAATATTGGGCCTGGGGGTAAGCTGTTGGTTTCTAAGTTTACCAGAATAATACCACCAATTTGAATGGGTTTATAGCCAATGAATAAAGAGAGAAACTCTGAAAGCCATTATAATTAGTTCACTTTGAATTGCAATTGTCACGTTTGCTTTAAGGTAGTAGGCATATTGTGCTAGACTAAATGTCTTATGGCCGTAAATAATTCTGTCTTAATAAAGTTTTTCTGTCTTCCAGTATAAATCTACATGCTGCTCACTGGCATCACATTTTCCCTTTAATAATACCTAACAGCATGCATTTGTAGCTAGCTCCTCTGTGTACTGGTGCCAGTCATCACTGTATAGATAAGGGTTTGTCACTGCTTCCATGGTAAATTTGTATTAGCTAGGTTTAGAGCTAGACTGTATGTTATTTCTTATGTTAACTCATATGCAGAGACTTAGCTCAAAATCAATTTATAGAAAATTGTTTATACAAAATATGTTTATCAGATTTTTAAATTGTGAAAGGAAGAGAGCATCTTATTTTAGTGATGCTCTTCTTTCAATTTTGATTTAAGAATAGGTTTTTGAGGAAGGGAAAAGGATGTTTCCTGATATTTCAGAATGTGGGCCAAATGTCTTTATGTTGCAATGATAATATGGTTGTTTGAATTTTTTAAGTCATTCACAAACATTAGCAAAATAAATGTCATAAAGAACAAATATTTAAAAAAATCATAAAATAAAACAAATAGTCTGTGTCTTTTGGCAGCTATTTTCTGTGTATATGTGGATCCAAATCATGTCAATTTAAGGTGCTACGCAAAATATTAGGTCCTATTTATGTCCCAGAACAGTCCTAAAATGATACGAGTGATACCCAGGCATTGCCTTGGTCCCCTGTCCAGATCCATGAATCGGTTTCACTATTATTATGATTATCTCAGCAGACATGATTTATCCAGTCACTATACATCCATGTCATGCTCACTTTAGGTATGCAAATACATTATTTCAATGGAATTAATAGTCCCATTTTGTACCCCAAAAAGTCAATGATATGTTCACTTGGTCTCGCTCATGGTTTCCAGGGAAAAACTAAAGTGCATTTGTAGACCTTAATGTCCAACACACCCAGATGCACAGGATTAATTTCATGCAAGTAGTCTGTATTTGCACAGTCTGTAACCACTGATGTGATTAGAATTGGATAAATGAGGGCTGCAGATGCAGGTCATACAATAGATTTCTTTCCTAATCATTGTCCCTGTAAAATCTTGATGCTTAACTTTTAAATTGTTTGAACTGGACTTTTTAGAGATAAATTCTGTCTTATGAATCTATGGAAAGTTGCTGTCATAAAATCTCACTATTTTACTAAACCTAAATGTCTTCATTAATTCTCTCAGAAATTCATTGTAGTTGATTTTTTCTTAAAACAAAAAGCCTGACAAAAAAGACACAAACCAGTTCAGCTTGTAGACATAAAAAAATATAAACCACCATAACCCATTAAGCTAATTACGGTATTGAAAAGGAACATTTCCAGATTCCAAGCTTCCTTTTTTTTTAACTTCTGCACAAAGACAAAAATGGATGTGGCATCCATGAGAAGCAACATGAATTTGCAGTCTGAAAAAAGGACTATTAACAATAAACCTCCAAGGATGCAGTCCTGAAAGACTTTCTTTCCAAGTGTGCCCTGTTGTAAAGCACTGGGATTACTCATAGTAGTAAGGGTTTGTTCTGGGACTTTACAGGGTTGCCACCCAACCATTTTGTGGCTCCCAAGATATGCAGACCTTTTATAAAACATAGAGGAGCTGAGGAACAAACGGAAAGTACTTTTTTATACGGAGTCTTGCCACTTTGGAGACACCGGGACCTTCGGGCCTTATGGTACCATCACATTTTAAGCAGAATTCCCTGGCGCATTCAATAGTGAGTTCTGCTTGAGAATCAATGGTGAGAATAGGAGCCCCTGGGCTGTGTGTTTGCGGGCCGAGTGGTGGTGGGAGGCCAGCTGTGGAATGTGGGAAAGCGGCTGAAGCGCTGAAGTCATGCCGGGAATGTTAAATGTGTCTCCAACTGGCAGGAGCTGCAGCCGAAACCCAGAGGCTGGAGCCTGGGTACGGCTGCGCGTTCCCTGTGTCCTCGGCTCCCGCTGCACGGCGCTGATGCATGTTGCAAAAGGATTTAGAAGAAAATGGAAAGCTGGTGGCCTTTTGGGAAAGTTTTAGTGGCAAATGAAGTGATGCAGTGAAGGCTTAAAGTTTTGTACTGAAATAAACTGAACTGTTATAGTAGCGTGACCGAGACAGTGAGAAGTGCAGCCTAGAAAAGTTAATTCTGCAATTGTCAGGAGAGAGAAAAAGGTTTTGTTTCTTTTTTTTATTTCTTTTTTATTTCCTTGGGGCATGTTCCTCTTGGAGTAAATACAATTCATCCTTCTTTAGCTGCTCTCTAATTCAGTAGGGCTGTTCTCCCCCTTTCCTTTTCAGCAACTTAGTTGATGAGTTTCTGTTTCACAGCAGAAAAAACATGGATAGGGACTGCCGCCTACCTGATATCACA
The DNA here is from genome assembly GCF_003343035.1 of Apteryx rowi. Taxonomy (NCBI): domain Eukaryota; kingdom Metazoa; phylum Chordata; class Aves; order Apterygiformes; family Apterygidae; genus Apteryx; species Apteryx rowi. The sequence continues at coordinate 840,017 of NW_020450727.1, forward strand.
GAGCACAGAGGGAGGATAAGCTGGAAATCTATTGCAGCGCATTATTCTGGGCAGAAGGTTAAAATTTCCTCAGATGGTCCAGTGTTCCTTCATCAGCATGGCAGCTGCTAAAATACTCCTAAGGAATACCGACAAGTATTTTTACGTGGTTTTTTTTGTTTGTTTGTTTTTTGTTTGTTTGTTTTTTTAAAGGCTGACGTAAGCTCACTTTGCTCTCTGAGCTGAAGGGAAACCATGTTAGGGCAATACTTAACCTGAGCTGAAGAGTCCTGCTGAGGTGTCAGCTAAGTGGCTGCTGGTCAGAGTGGGCTCGGATGGCATAGTGTCAGGCCTGTTGGCAGAAGACTGCGCAGGCATACCCTGTGCTGCCTACAGGTATGCTGAGGAAAGAGGCAACAGGACGGTGAGACTCGGAGGCAGCTGTTCTGTGCTGTCRCTGTGGTTCGTTCTGGTGGAATGTAGAGGAGCCATGGGAAAATCTTTGGAAATATATGGAGAAGTAAGGCTTTGGGGGCTTTCCAGTGTGAAAGACATATTGCAATCCTTTTGCCGTTGGGGAAGAGGAGAATTGTGGTAGCAAGGCTTACTGAAAATTTTACATGTGGGCACCATTTTGTATTATGTAATTACTGGATAGTAGAAAAAAGAAGGTAACAAGCATGGTTTGGAACGTGGATCTTTCCACTCCTCGCCAAGTATCTTTTGCACAAGGGCATCAAACGAGGCAGCCTTTTGCTTATTCTTTTTCTGCGTCTATGAATCTTGTATTTGGACTGTAAAGAAGCCTAGCTTCAAGAAGAGGAATAAAAGATACTTCTCCTTATTCCAGACTAAGCTGGCAGTCTGTATCTGGTGAATCCTTTGGCTAGATCTTGGAGGCTCCCTACTGAGCAGGTGAGATTTTAAAATTGCTTTTAGAGCTTTTTAACTCTTATGTTGACTATATAGGAAGTCTGGATACCTAGTTTAGGTGCTTGAAGTCTCCCTGTGGGGCTGGGTCTATTTTTTAGACATCCTCTCCCCATCACCCAGAAGCTTGCCAAGTAAAATCTGCCAGGGGAGGAGGCATTACAGTAGCAGCAGTGGAACAGTTAGCGTATTTGTAAGCTATCTGCTTTGCAGTAGCTGTACAAAAGGCTTCTTCATTGCTTTTTGCTTAACCATAGTTTGTTTTTTGATTTCTTATTTTGGAAGATTTTCAGCTGCATTTAAACCTCTGGTAGAAACATATCTCAGATCAATATTGACAGAAAGCCTCTCTATAAAAAGACATTTTCTTTGTTTGTAGCTATTTTCATTTAATAACTTTGTTGTTTTTTTTTTTCCAAAGTGTTATGAATAACATAGGAGTCCATGGAGAACTATGTATTAGTGTTATGAATAACATAGGAGACTATGGAGTACTATTTATTAAATATGATATAATCAACAGTAGGAAATGGATTATTACAAACTGCTGCATATAACTGCCAGACCATATAAATCCTTAGCAACAGTCCTCATCTGGAAATTCCTAAGGCTAATTTTCATAATAAGATTACAACTTTAATTCATCAAGAGAAAGCATTGATCAGCTGGTTTTCAGTTTTTATTTAGCTAAAGTCTCCACCCAAATAACTCTGGTCATAAGACATTTTCTTCTGTTAGAGTCATAACTCAGAATGTGTCACAAATGGCATTAACATTGAAACAGCTATGGGCTGTGCCTCCTTACTTCTAATCCTTACCACAAACCTCTCAATTCTGGATCAGTAACAGAATGCAGAAACATGAGAAAAATGCATTTTTAAACTTTTCCTATGCAAGCAATAATTTAAAGGTTTTTAGAAATTAACTCCAGTGAATCTTGCCACACAGAGATCACTTTCCCCAGCTACCCACAGTCCCTGCATTGCCTAGCTCCTCCCTGCTCATACACCTTCTCAGTGGAGACAACAAGGGGACATCTGCCCATGCTTCCGCTGTCTCCTTGTACAGTTTGACACTTACACTCAAATTCATTTTCCTTGATCATATAGGCTAAAATATCACTTCTTGAATCAAGGTGCCTCCACCTTGGTGAATACAGAAGGCTAACTGGGAGCAAAGAGGAAAGTTTGTTGCAGGCAGTAGGTGGGAAAGGAATGGGATTGTGTCTGGGACTGAAATAGAGCTGTACTGAAAAGACTCTCCTTGGGAAAGGGGGTGGGGACCCAGCAGCCAAGGGAATAGGAGAGCAGAAACAGAAAGAGTACTTTGCAGACACATGAAAGCTCACCTTCCAGCCTCCTCCTCAATCTGTCCTATGGGAATAAAATGATTCTCAAAGTAAGGAGGCGGAGTGCCTGGAAAGCAACTCTGGTGGTGTGTGAGAGTGGGGCGATGTGGGAAAAAAAGCTTAAGGGTTGCTGAGCTAAGATGCCACACTTTGCACTTGGAGCAGCTGAGGCTCAAGCATTCCCTTCTGCTCACTCTGCTACTCGGCAGTCATTTTTGGCAGAAGAGCAAAAAGGACACCTGGAGGCAGTAATACCTCAAACTACTAAAGCAAGATTTGCAAATGCTCATCTGTCAAAGCCCAACTTGTAGTAAGAACATTCACTGCTCTCCAGTAGTCAACAAACAAAGTTTTTGCTGTATGGTATCAATAGAAGCAGCTGGTGCAAGTGATGGGTCTAAAGGAGACAAACATAAGTACTCATAACTTGTGCTCCAGGGTCTACAACTCGATTCAGATTCATATCCTGTAGTATAGAAGATTCATTGTAATACTAAAGCTGTGTTTTCAGATGCCTTCTTTTGCAGCAGTACCAACTTTAAGCATCCCTCTTTGTCTCCAGCCATTCTTTCTCCCCACATTACCCCAAGAACAATGCCAGCATAGCTGTTAGTGGGGCCATATAATGAAATAGATCTGGGAACTGGTCCAGGTTAAAAATAACCAGCAAAAATGAATACCAGGAACAAGCAGGATAGAGGGAGAAATGTTTATGCTAGCATTGTTGCTGAAAGAAATGTGTAAGAAACTGCTCTAGTGAGTTCTCATTTCCTGTTGGAGAAAAAGACAACTGATGATCTGCAAAGTAAAATATCAGATCTGTGTACTGCCAGTCTGAGAAGAGCAATCATGATTGTTGTTTATCTAGACCTTTATTTCTTATGAAAGGAATTATACAGATTTGAGCTGGTATTCATTAGCTACATAAATGCTATTGCCATGGAGAATATGGCCCAGTCAGGCCCCACTGTGATCTACAAGTACAAAGGGTTTACAGAAATTAAATATTAAAAATTGCTTTTGTGGTACAGTGGGGAAAAAAGTGATTGGTGAAACCAGGACTAGAATTAGGGAGTTTCTGGAGAAAGTTGTGTCCTTCAGTGCTAGATTTTTGCAGTCTTTGCTACAAAGTAGCCAACAGTCATGATAAAAAGTGAACTGAAGTATGTAAAAAATAGATGTTTATTTTTATTGTTATGAATGAAATGAGGAAAGTAAATGGCTTAGTGAGTTTAATCACAAAGTATGGAAATAGGGAAAAATAAGCTACCTTTTCTGAGTAAATGTTAGTGATTGCATCAAAAATAGTCAGTCAGTACAGCATCAAAAATAACCCAGTTAGTCTTTTCTCACTGGTGAAATAATCTTGATCCCCCAGGACATGAAATAAGCCCATAAGTGAAAATGGAATGAGAAACGCATGCTATATTTGGGGAAAAAAAGATTTACAAAGGCTAGGACAGCCTTTCTGGTGTATTTGTCAACAGGTCTTTTGATTCACGTAAACAGGGCATGGCAAACTGTGTTTCATATCTGCGGTTAGTTAAGGACAAACAAGCAAGACACAACAGCACATGATGAGGTGTATGGACGTGGAGATGTTGGCATTCGCTGGGTACCCGGTGAAACAATATGCCAGCGGCAGAGTCTTTCCACACCCAAGGAGCTTTGCCAGCCTCTTCCCGACACCTTGAAGCAGCCTATTTTGCCTTAAAGCAGAGATTGTGTTAAATAGTTTTCAAACACGGTCCATATCTTAGCTGTGCGCTTTTGATGCCTCATAAAGTCAAACAAGGGATTGGATAGTTTAGGGAACTCACAGTGGCATTAAACATTTATCTGATAAAACAAGATCTATCCAAATAAATCATTTTTTGAGTTGCTAAAATTTGAAAACTGGGAGATACATTTAAAGTCCACCTGAACTGGGACTTTTTAGTGAAGCAAGAAGTCAAGAACACTTTGTTTCAGGTTGAATTAAGTGTTTCTTTGACCCAATTCATTTTCAAGATATTAAAAGCACATTTAAAAATAAATTATGAAAATTTTGAAATGCTATATTTAATCACTTAATAAGAAAAAGGTTGGAATGAAATAAACTGATGTATGGTGGTTAACCTTTGTGAGGCTTTTTGTTGTTGTATGATTGTCAACTCTGAGATGAATTTAACGGGGGACATACTAGCTCAGATTTGTCAGTATGTTGTCTCTGGAACCTCCTCGGGCTCCCATCTTCCCTAGCAAATGCCTTGTATAGTTAAAGCTCTGTCCTTATTTCCATGCCCTGATTTCTGGAAGATAGGGGAGTATTCTTTATATTCTTCCAGCTAATGCAAGGGTTGATTGAACTATATTGCAGTAAGATAAATCTTTTTGTAATCCATTTCTGCCTCTGTGGCCTGCTCCTCTATGCCTTTGCTTCTCATAGATTTCGCAAGTAACTTCAGCAAAAGTGGTGTGGTTTCTGAGCTGAACTATAGCCTACAGATTTCTGAATAGGCCTTGTTATCTTCACTCCTGCTTTCTCTGGAAAGCTACCGAAGATTTACTGTCTGCTGAATAGAGAAGACAAGCTTCAGTTTTCACTTACTTTATATCCGATAAATGGTGTCCTCATTTATAATGTTTAGGATTGTATTTAGAATGAGGGTGTAGTTTATGAAGGCAAGAATGATGTTGATATGTCTTCACGCCATTTGCATCTGATTAAAAAGTCCTCTATTTCCTCCAAACATGCATGATTTCCAATCTGATCTTACTGTCTAAAGTCATAGCTAGTAGGAAGTGAACAAAAATTGTTAGCATTCAATGGCTATTTGTTGGTAATGTGAAATGAGATGCTGGTCTCATTCTGCATTTGCTGTAGTTACACAGGCCATTGTCTTGGTTGTCACCCTTGCTTGCACTCTCAGCAGAGAGTTTAAAAAAGCAAAGATTGCCTACTCATTTCTTTCTGAAGGCAAACTTCCAGGAGCAGGATTGAAGTAAATGACCAGGGCAACATAGGGAAGCTCGCTCTTGTACTGCCCACACTGCACCTCTTTTGTGGAAAATGGAATATTATGTCAATTCCAGAGCTACTAAACTAGCTTTGAAGTAGAGAGGAGGGAAGGGATTTGATGTTTAACTTCACAATGAATTAAAGTTTTAACTTTAAGATTAAAGTCAATCCAAATTCAAGCAAGTCCTTAACTGAAAAAGCATACCTTGAGGTTTAATGTGAATATCATGCAAACCTGGCTGTGGCTCAGTAGCAGAGGGCCCAGGCCAAATGCAGAACTCCTTTTCTATTGCTATTTAAAGTTGATATGTGTATGAGAAAAATATGCTTAGTGAATTAGACTGGAAAATGTTTAGCCAGAATTATTATTCTCTCTTTGGTCCATCTTTTGTGGGAAGATGAAACTTATGATTGCTTTTTTTTTTTTTATGCACAGTGGAAACTGATTAAGAATTAATAGATGTTTCATAATAAAAAAACAACACTGTGTTCATTAGCACATACTTATGGAACTACTGTATACCATATGTGACTATAATGTATTTTAATTTTTCTAAATCATTGATGTACTTCTGTACTTGATTGCTATTGTGTGAGTACAGTTCAACTTCTAGTTTCATGGTGAGGTCTGACATTTCAAATTTAGAGGACACAAATTGCTGTTTGAAATAGCAGGCAACAGGCTTTCAGAACTTTGTATTGAAAAATGAATTTAGGAAATACCTTGTGTCTGACTCCAGCAACAATCTCTTCCTCCCCAAGAGTGATCCCTGCTCTCCGCTCTTCAGTGATAGCGGGGACACAGCAGAGACACAGGCTAAGAGGATGAAAAAAGGGAAAAGAACCAATAGCTACTGCAAATGTCTTTTTGTATGGATCCAAGTCACAGTTTCTGCTTGCATGGGGCTAAGCTCTTTTCTTCTCTCAGGGAAGCTCTGCATCTGCAAGTGAAGGCACCATTTTCTTCTCAAAGAGCAGACAAGTGCACCCTAGAGCTGTCTGGGCTAGCAGCCACCGTAGGATTTTAAATCCAATCAGTCGCTGCTATTCAGCCACCATTTCCAATTCAATATTGAATTGTTCCCATAATTCTCCTCCTCCATGACCCAACTTCTGCTCTTTATGACTAAGTGAGCAAGCGATCTATACATAGATCAGGAGAGTCAGCATTATTTTATGCTGTGAACTGTCTCCAGATCCGGAAGAGAGTGATACAGTAGAATAGTTCAGCCTATCTCTAAAATTGGTTATATCTATCAATATCTATCAAAGCAAATACTAACATGGGTTAAAAAAAAGCAAAGTTTTGTGATTGTGATCCTCCCCCACCCCAAGAGGGTCTTGATTAGAAAAGCTAGAAGGGAATGCGGGCTTGTTTAAACCATCTCCCAGTACAGACTTCCTTGTACTTTGGAGATCCTGCAGAAATGATTTCATGTCATAAGGAAGGAAAATAATTCTGCTACATTTAGTTGTGGGGGGAGGTAATAAAGTGTTGTTTTGGAAGTTCCACTGGAAAGAAGAAAAGTTATCCTAAAATACAGCGCTAGGCAGCTTCAAGAGCAGAAATACAGATGGCATGTAGCATACATGCCTTCTTTTACAAGGAAACTGGCATAAAGATTTTTAAACCTCAGTAATGTCATAACGCTTAGGACCATTCTTATGCTTTAAGAAAATAGACCTGATCAATGCCTAAATTTGATCAGCACTGCATAAATACTCTCTGAGACCTGGCAATTTATCATTAGTCGCTCTCCTATTATTTTTAATTAAATTGAAATACTAAATTTATAGTAGTAAATAACAATTTATTCCTTTCCTCCTTTACTGTGATGGATGTGAAAATGGCACTTGAAACCAAGTATATTTATTTTAGTCTAAATTTTTAAATCCTGTGCCGTGGTTTCAACTTTAGCCAGTATTTCCTTAAAGAAAGAAAAATGCTGCTACCAATTTAGTCCAGAATAGAGCATGTAGTTCTTTTTAAAAAAATGTGCAGATATTTAATAAGCGTGCTTTCATAAGCTTTTTAATGAGCAATTTTTAAATATAGAAAATTGGGTGAAATTCATATTTAGGGTTCTTTTTAAAAGTCTCCTTAATTAAAATATTTGTTCTGAAGGATAATATATTGTCCTCATGGGGAAGAGAAGCTGACACCCAGAGAAAGCTAGTAAGAAACTTGGTGTCCTTTTATAGAGAGTTTAACCAAGTATGCAAGAAACAAGGAATGTCCGTATTACTCTATGTTGATCATCATGGTTTTCATGTATATTCCTAAACAGGATGGACAGGGGCTCTGATTCTTTATTGCGCTGCCCCTCATGCAGTAATTTATAGCAAAATAAAGTGGGCTTAAGGAATCTGTAAACCAGAGTCTTTGAATAAATCCAAATTGAATCTTCAGTAGTCTCCTAAGAGTAGGATGGATGACTATACAAAGCACGGGGAGGTGATGTGTCAGGCCCCAGATCTCCCCAATCCCAGACTACTCTGCTTGTCATCAGTTTTCCAGTAATGGATAACTTGGGTAATCTGCACGTAATCAAGACAGAAGGTTGGTCTAAGAGTACCCAAGATGGTACAAAGTCCAGCTACTGAGACATCTCCTGGAACACTGCAATTCCTATTTTCCTTTTAGTTACTGTTCTGTACCTTTAAAAAAAAAAATCCTGATTTTGGCATTTGGAAGAACTACACTGCAACACTGTAAATCCCTAATGTAGGTAAGGAAAACCCTAACTGGCTCTCAGACAGAGCTCAGCTTTCCTGTTGCAAGATTGGCCTGTCAATACAATGCCTAGCTCTCTTGTCTAAAATAAAAGTCTGTATTGGTGCAGCAATATTATTTTTTAACAATCAGATGCTGAAAAAAGATCTAATCCCCACTATGAACATTTGCAGGCTACAAATGCAAAGCTTCCTATCTGATGACTACCTCCATATCTCTGTATTCCATGTAGGCATTATTTATTATATGATACTTATAGTAGTAGCCTGCCAGATCACTTCAGCAAGGTAGATGGAAAAATATCACTTTCCCTATGTCACTCTTGCTGTTTCCCTTCTGCAATCTCCCCTTAACTTATTTTTACCGGTTAAAACCAGCATCAATTAAACATTAATAAGATAACAGATCACCATCGTTTTCATTTGGTCATATATTATCTCGAATCTTTCATACTTTTCAGTTGATTCTTTGATTCATCAGTGTATATATCAGTCTGAACAATAACCTGTGTGAGTTGTTTCCAGTTTTTGAGTTTGTTCTGCAGCGCAAGCAACTTATCACTGTTCTGTTTGGGTGTATCTATCTCATGTGTCTCCCATTTTGACTGTGGGGGTCTTAAGACACTACAGTAATGATTAGCTGATGGTAGTCAGGGGTAACCTGTATTCAGACATGGTCACAAAACCAGTATTATTCACCTAGTTCTGAATATTAACTCATTACTTTCTACTGTGTTTTGGATGCTCTTAAAATACAAACATATCAAGACCCTGAGGTCAACCAAAGAATTGAAGCGTCATTCCGTATAGCAGCTTTCTTGATCCTGTCTAAACCAGTGCTAAAACCACTTGTCAACCAACTGTTTCTTGCACATTTCAATAGCATTTTATTTCAAGTAGATTTCATTTTCTATAATAGCAGGTAATATTTTTGAAATACTGTAAATGTTCTACTCTTTAACTTTTACTTTATGAAAGGATCAAAATCAAAGCTAGTTTGAGAAAAGGATTGAATTGGGTCACTCAAATATTGTATGAGTCAACTACTTTAAAAAAAAAAAAGAAAAAAGAAAGAAAATAAAAAGATTGGCATAAACATCAAGATTCCAAACAGGTAACATGTCACAGGGACAAAAGACAAAACTATTGTGTGTTATACTGTTTGAGTCATGTTACAAGAATACAAGCAGAACTGGTTTAAAGTCAATATTTAATAACCAATATTGGATTTAATAAAAAGCCAAAATTTAATTTAAATTCTAAGGATAAAAGAAGGTGCTAGATTTGTATGCAATAACATTTTTAAATGTTAAAGTATGAATGGAAAAGTAACAGTTGATAAAGAATGACCCTAGCTGCATTACTGTAATAAGAATAGCTCCTTTTTCATTGATAGATCCAAAATAACTTTAAAATAAGATCCCAGGATTATCAGTGTATTTTATTGTAGGGGAATGAATGCACAGTGGAGAATCACTCAATGGCAGAAGTAGAAGAGAATACAGTTCTCTTGCATCCTAGCTCAGTATTAGTCATTAGACCACTTTGCTGTGAATGTCCTTATTTGCTAAGGGGCACAGAAGGACGAACTTTAAACTAGGTGTGCTTTCATCTCCCCTTTGTATTACCCTTGGATATGGAGCTATTTGTACTGTAGTCCTTTTGCTGAAATAAAATTAGTTCAAAATTAGTATATGGATTAGTATCTGAGGAGTAGTAAACTGTAATGATGAGGTAACAGATGCCTGATTAAATTGATAAATGATTTTCCAAGTGTATCAGCAATCTTTTACTAGAGTTTTAAGCGTATGGGTAATACCATGGATTTCAGTGGTGCTTCTTAGGTGCTTAAATAAAAGCGTACATGGAAATGAAGGCTCAAACTCTACATAAATAGAATTCAATCTATTGTCATGGATAGTGCTTTATAAGTGCTCAAATGTATATCTCAAGTTTTTGTGCAAAGTGGCTCTCTCTTCTTTCACTACCTATAGTAACTGTATTTCCTAAGGAGAAACGTTTAATGGGAAAACCAGAAACTTCTGGTTATGCTATTAGCTCACTTGATAAAGGTGAAATTCACTTCTGTGGCACAAAACCTGCTTTGTGAAGGCACTGAGCAGCATTTTGGCTAGATGGAAGTTAGCTGACAAATACATCCCAGGACTGTGACCACTTGGAACCGCTTCTGTAGCCGACGGGCTAGCACAGGGGCTGCTCCCTTGCCACAAACTGTGTAAGAGCCCAGAGCCCTGGGTCTGGGGAGGTGAATAGGGCGCCATCAACCACAGCTAATCTGTTCCCACTGAATTCGGAGGCAAAATGCCTACTGACTTTAGTTTATTCCCTATTCCAACATATCTTCTCGGGGAGCATTGCTAGGGTTGAAAAAAATGGTTGCGTTTGTAATATGCATTATGCTTGTGCCTATGTGCCTGTCTGCATGCACATGTATCTGTCTCTCAGACTCAGCATACATGTATAGAAAATATTTTGGGGAGAGAGTTTTGAGTTTCGTGCTATTTTTAAAGCGCGTTGAACCGATTAACGAACCGATTAGTTTATATAAATACTACATAACAGTGATAGCCTCAAAACGTCAAGGTTTCTTTCTATGCTGCGATGAGTCAATGAGGCTGTTGGCAATACACAGAGGTAGCGCTGCAGCATCGGAGGTTGCGGGTGGGTGGCGGAGTGCTCTAAATACATCGTATACAGACTTTTTGAATAAATAAAAAATCAATTTCCTTAATTGAGTATACTCTTTAGTCTTCCTATCCTAGGAATTTATGAGCTCCCTCTAGTGGGTAGTTCTGACATCGGCGCTTTTCCTATGTGCTTTTTCTTTCTTTCTTTTTTCCTTGCGTGCCCGTTTACAGCCGGTAAACAAGATGGCTGACAGGGCGCGATGCTCGGGCTCCGACGCCCTCGGCGCCTTTGCTCGGCCCGGCGCTCTTTGTTCTCGGTCAGGTCGCGAGCACCGCGGCCCGGCGCCTGCAGCGGCCCCGTTTCACTTGGGTGGCAGCGGCGGCTCCGGCCGGACGAATCGGTGCTGGGCGCCGCCGCCCCGGCCTCGGCGCTGCACTGCGCTTTCAGGGCCGTCGGGGCGCAAGCGCGGCGGCGGCCGCGTCCCTCGAGGGCTGCGGGCGCCGCG
>NW_020450727.1:851291-870023 GCF_003343035.1 Apteryx rowi
GCCCCGGCGGCGCGGTGCGAAAGGCAGCCCGCGCTCCCCGCTCGGCGCTTCGGGGTGGCGTCGCGCCCCGGAGCCCCTGACCTCCCTCTGATCCGGCCCTTCAGGGGATGGCTTAGACCGTCTATTAAAAGCAAATTTAGAAAGTCTTAATCCGTGCGATGATGAATGGTGTTTGTTATTAAAACTGGAAGCGTTTTGGAAACCTCGTTTACTCTTGATTGCTTCAGAGAAAACATTTTGTTACAGAAAAGAAACTAATTGGTTTAACTTTTATTCCGTTTTTCAGTCTGTTGTACTTCCTGGTTCTCTTGTCTTAACACAAAGCTGTACTGTTTGGGATACAAACACTGATGGGAAGTTTGATGGTTAGTATTTATTTCTACTTGTCTTAGGATTTGATTTACTTATTGTTAGTTTTTTAAGGCTCAGAGTTTTTTTGAGGGGATTCCTGTGGGTTTTTTAAATATGCATTTTGGGCTAATTTGACTAGATAGTGTCCTGCTAAAGATTATGTTGCATAAAGACTATGTGTTGTTATCAGAGATGTGTGTAAAACAAACGGTAAGTTGCTTCAAGGAGAAATAAGCTGCCTGCACTGTCAGATGCTGAACCCTGAAGTTACCTTTGCTGCAAATGTAATTAAATTTGATTATTTTTCTTCTCATTACATTGGCACAAAATAAGAGTGGGAGAATGTCACTGAAATAATTAAAACTAGCAGCGAAAAATAAGACTTTTTTTTTTCTTTCCCATACCTCCAGCATAGTTACATTTATAACTGAGTATGTGTCTCTTGTGGTCTCGATTACATCCTGTGTTTTTAGCTGGCAGCGTTTCCTCTGCAGAGGCCCTGCTCTGTATGCCAGCATACATTTCTGTGTATACTAAAAGAACAGAATCAAGATGAAGTAGTAAATGAAACACACACACACACACTCGTAAGTGGCTTTTTAATACTAATGCTTGGAACAAAACAAGAAGTGTATTTATCATCATGTTTCTTTTTATTAAAAACTGCAAGTATGCTGGCTTTTTGTTGTCAAAGAAAATTGAGCAATTTGTTTAAGTCATCAAAAATGTTACACAGACATTTCTCCCATCCTTTAATATTTACATATTTGAAGACTGTATTTCTTCAGTAACATTTTCTGAAAATACAGCTTGGCTTCTCCAAAGTACTGTATGCTTTCAGAGTTAGGATGTGAAGCCTCACCTCTAGAAACATTTCTTTCTTTTTCAGTTTGCATAGAAACATTTTTGGAACAGTGAACTGTGCTAACAGCTGTATTCAATCTCGAGTAAAATCACTTCCTGAAAAAAGTGAAATTAAACTTAATATACAAGCTTGCTTGGAATATAATACCATGGAGTTAGGGAACTTTGTGATTATGAAACCAAATACATTCACCCTGCTGAGGTAATTTCTTGTAAATTGTTCACTATGGAAATCTTTAATCAATGTCAATGTTTTTAAAGCTAAAATTCATATGTTTCAAATGTGCTTTTTATTTCCCCTCACCCAGATAGCATGTTAGTTTGCTGGATTTGCTTTTGTTTTTGTTTTTAGAAGGATTTTCTGTTATGGTTATGTGAGGTGGGGGAGGAGAGGAGCTTGGGCATGAAGAATGGCACTGTTACCTACCCGAAGTGCTGAGCGTCGTGAGTCCAGGCATGACTATCATGAGACTGACTTAAAAAAAAAAAAGGTATTAGAAAGCTACATCTGTTTGTTTTTAAATATATATATATATTTCAGGCTGTTCTTCAGTGTAACACTGCAGCGTGGGAGGTATTCTGTATTTTTTTAATATATTTAAAATGAAATATGAGATTCTGGATATATTTATACTGCAATCTAAAGGTAGAAACTGAGCTAGCTTGAGTACTGCTAAGTGTCACTCTTGTGGTATAGACTAAAACCACCGATCAAAGCTCAGCTCACAGCCACACTTTTGCCATCGAAGCTGAAACCCACCTTGCTGTGACTAGGTTGCTCAGGGTACACGAGCCCACTTTAAATAAAACAAACAAAATAAAATCTTCTGTGAACTACAGCTGCACATTAGAATTGTTATGTTGACATGACTCTTATCAAACTCTTATCATCCCTCTACCTTCATGATCTGAGACTTAAAGAAAAAAAAACAAACCCAAATTACTTGGTTGTATTTAAATTTCAAATAGAGGGACAGAATGCTTGAATCCTTATAGGCACTGACCAGCTAAGTCAATCATCTGGGCACTCAAGCGATTCTTAAAATCCTGTCTTAGCTGATACTTAATTCTATAGGTACCTAAGTCTTTTGAGCATCTATGGATATTTTGCCCAAACTCTTAAGCTGGTTCTGCATTCAGTCATCTGGAATCAAAATCTAAGGGAAAAGATTCAAAAGTAGTTTTCTCATATTTGGAATGAGTGCCATAGTCACTACGTTATAGAGTCTACTCCCCTTCTTTCCCATTAGTATTTCATTGTTTTCTATAAAACTGTGATGACTTTGGTAGAAGAACTTGAGAGAGCTCCCCTTGAGTGTGCTCGCGGCAGCGGTTGCAGCAGGGCCTGGGATGAGGCGCAAGCCCCAGCTCCAGGCTGAATTTGGGGTCCTCATTTTCCCTGCTATGTTCTAAACATGTGATTCTTCCGAAACACGTAGCATGTATGGGGTTTTTTTGAAGCGTGTAGGGTTTCTCTTCCCTTCCCTTTCCTCTTAGCCTGGCACAAGTAACCTAAGGGCCTACCTTTGAGCAGGAAATTCCAGGAGGGGGAAGGCCACCTACTACGGGCTACAATAGCTAGCCAAGGCACTGACAAACTACCCTTTAACTTCTCATCAGATAAACCCTGCTTTCAGCAGCAGGGTTGCTTAAAAATCAAGTTTATCTTCCTGATATAACAGGAGTAGACAGAAAACAGTTATTTGAAATATTGTAAAATATTGTAAATTCTAAAAAAAGCTAACTTTTCTGTAAGCACTGGGCTTGTGGCTGTGTTTAGTTAACAGAATGCATGCAATATTTTTCCTGTGTGGTGGTGTGTGAATTCAGAAAACTTTTTCTATAAAAGATAAATGTTTTAACTCTTAGGCACTATATTCATATGCACAAAATTCCCCATTTGATAAGGACAATCTTTAACATCAGCAATATTACTTATTTTTCTGATTTATCATTAAAAATTTTTCAGGGAAGGTTACCTGTCTGGTGTAAAGTGGTGAGGTTCTCATATCATTGCTTTATATGCTGCTTTATTTTCTTTTTAATTTTTTTTTGTATTTTTCTCTGGAAAATACAGGTGTAAATTACAGTAATGCAACAAACTATTCATTGCAGTAGAAATACTTTTGAACAAAAAATATACATTGAAAATTTTCATTTAACACAAATAATAATTGCTTTCACCTCAGCTGAGCTCAGTCATGGCTCTTGCAGAAACAGAGTATACCTCAGGGCTTCAGCTGCTTTATGGTTGGAACATATATTTTAGTCGGCTTTTTTGTAAAATGTAGATTATATACTCATCTGTTGGATGATAAAACCCTCGTGGGAACAAAATGTGTTTCTTTTTTAACATGGTTTCTCTTTACTTTATCCAAATCCATATAGCTAAAATTAAAATTCTGCCCACCCCAGCCATCTCTCTTTTTTTTTTTTAACCTCCAACAAAAGAACTGAGCATTTTTTCCATTCCTTGTCCAAATTGTTAAGATCCCCCTGAGGACCCTTGTTTACAGTGTCTTCTCATTCTTTTTTTCCTTGACATTCTCCCCTCCCTCCAGCAGTGAGACACTAATTAAAGAGAGGACACTGTGACCCTGGGTTGTTTAGAAGTCACAGGGGAGGGGGGGTGGCGCAATGACAAAACCATCCCTGCAGGAAGTAATCAGGCCTGAGACCTAGCACAATACTTACTTCCATCACCTGAAAAACCCTTTAGATTTGGAGATTCAGGGCAGAAGCAGATTTATTTTCCCTCTAATAAAGTATCTTCATTAGAAACAAAGCCTTGGTGTCTCTGTGTGTCAGTGTGTTTGTTTGACAGGATTATTGTCTGGGTACCATTTTTTCATAACCGTAACTTGAGAAATATTTCTCTTAATAGAGTTTGTAAAGTAAAAGCAGTATTAATATAATAGCGTATTACTGAATATCATGTACCTTTGTCTTTAATTTCAGGAGAAAAGTAGTTTGCACAATATCATCCAGCAGGATTAAGATGTGATCTAGTACATATGAATTGCATAATATTATTATTGCTATTATTACTTAATTATTTTGCCATCGGTACATGTAGTGCTTTATGAACACCTAGCAACAGAGAAATTCAGGATTCGTTCCAAATGAGATATTGTAAACTGGACAGAAAAAGCCATCACTTTGGATTTACAGCTGTGAAAGTAAAATATCTGTTTATCCACAGATCTCTGCTCGGGGGCATTTACGCTGCAGAGGCAGGGTCCTGCAGCGTGGTTGGGGCACAGGCCTGCCCCCCTGCAGCACTGTGCTGGCGAAGGCGGGGAGGCTTTCTGTGGGTACGTTAGTGCAGCCAGTTAGGTAAATCAGCAGGCTCTAGTCCTAACGCTCCATCTTCAGTCATATCGTTACAGTTTTATCTTGTACCCGTAAAAGAATCCAGCTGATTTCAGTAGCTATCCACTTGGGCTGGCCTGCGTAAATCAGATTGCAGGATTGAAGTAAGCAACATGATACCATTCCTGTTGAATACGTGGAAAAAAATCCCGCTGTCTGGGAGCTAGATCAAAGTGCAGACAACAGGCACTTTAAAATGCTAATATTAAGGAATTTTTCAATTTTTATTTTTTATTTTTAGTAATTAAGAATAAAATTAGCTAGGAGAAACATTTAAAAGAGCTATGTTTAGGGCAGAAGAGCAGAACATCATTGTGTTTTACTCTACAGCTTGCATGAATCATTGTCTTCTTGAAAATAATCCCTTAACCATGAGTTTTCATTTGCTTTTTGTAATTCTTGGAGGTATGGTAGTATCTGGAAAAATTATAAGTTGTAGTATGCCTGTTTCTCTGAATATCTGTCTGTGTTACTGTTGTCTTTTTTCTACAAGAAGGTTTAAGTTTAACAATTAAGCATTGTCCATTCAGCCAGATTTCAAGTCTAAATGTTACCCAAGCAGGGTAGGCATGATGGTTACTTGAGGATCAGTCAGCTCCAAGTATCTGAGATGCCTTTCACTTTCAGTATCAGGGAGTGTAAAATATGTAAGACCAAAAAAAAAAAAGTCAGTGTATAATATACTTGCAATTATTTTGCCAATCTTTGATTATAGCAATCAAAAGCACATTTTCCTGATTAAAAGTAAGGAGCTTGTCTATATTCTAGGTAGCAGGCACCAGAATTTTGATAGCATTTATTCCGTAAACTTTCTTTTTTTCACTCTTTCATTTTTTTAATGAACTACTGATCCTTCAAAAACTAAGAAAGGTGCAGTCAGTTTTGGTCAGCTAGCAGCCTTATGTCTTCAGGAAGACGCAGACCCCCAACACCCTAAAACAGTCTGAAAGCAGATCATGCCCTTGCCTGCAGCAACTGTGTGACCCTTCGAGCCTACCCACAAGTCTGAGCTGACTAAAGAACTGCAAAGTTACTACTGCCTGGGCAGCAAAGAAGAGCTAATAGTACCAAAACCTCATGCTGTGGTCCCATGATCATTAATGCTGGATTGGTGCGCTGTGGGACTGCTTGGCAGCGTGAACTCAGACCAAATCAGGTCTGAGCACACAGCTGCATTTCTGCTGCGTTAGCCGGAGAGCTCAGTGCAGGGCTTCTCTTCATGGAGGTGAAGCGGTACCTGCAATACCTGCAGACAGCGGTAGCCTGAGCCCCGAGCAGCCGTCCTGCGTGGCTGCCCTCTTTCTCTGTTAAATCCAGGCACTGTTTTACCAGTTCCTGAGTCAGGTTGGGGTTCTGACGCTGCTGAGGGAACAGACTCAACCTCCCTGACGCACCAGTCTCTGCCCTAGGTTGATTAGTGGTGACAAGCTCCCACGGAGGTGTTGGCTCTTTGGATGTTTAGATGGTTTGCAGGAGGCAAATAAAGATGTGAATGCAGTGATTGTCCAAGAGAAGGAGCCTGCCTGAGGTGCGAACACCCACGTCTTGGGGACCTCTGGGGACTGTGGTGTTGGAGTAGGAAGGAGACAAGAAGGGATGCAAAAAGCCCGTGTCTGAGTGATCTTCAGTTACAAAGCAGTGCAGATGCTTGAGACTATGATTTAGCCTACATACTACTAAAATTATCACCTTCAAAAAAATTGGAAAAAATTTGACACACAATTTTTAAATAACTTTTACCAAGGAAAGCAAGTCTGTGCTGAGTATTCACTGGCTCACGTCATACAGCCAGTGCAGTTTTGATCCAATAGAAAGTTCCCTAAAGCTTGATTTAGTATCTCTGAGAATCCCAACATAATTTATTCAGACCAAAAAGTAGCAGCCTTTACATCACTTATGGTTGTTGCACTGCCCATTTGAGTAGATCTGTTATTGTTCAGATTCCTTTCTGGTTTTGTAATGGCTGTATTTCACATTAAAGTTCAATGGTTTAATTAAGGAAATGACTGAATAGGAAGTTACTGTAACCCTGATTTCAGCTTTTAAAGAAAGATTTGTTGTGCACGTGAGGAAATTTGTCGACTTAAGTTTTTTTGTTAAACGTATAACATCTCCATCTTTTTTCCCAAACCACTCATATTCAGATAAGCTCAGATGGATAATTCACATAATTTTTCTTCTCTTTGTGCAGCTTTATTGGTTTATTTACAACCCTATAACATAATGCAGCATTTTTCCCTCCAGTATGCTTTTAAACAAAGATGATTTCATTTGCAAGTTTAACTGAGATCTGAGGACAGAACCAAGGACATACACTGTTTGCTAATGTCTCTTTAAATTAAAATGTTTTATGTTCTACTACTTAAAACTCTGAGTAGCTGCTTGCTTTCAGTTTTGACTCTGGTCAAGGCTTTGAACTCAGGCTGTATCTCCAAATTACTGTTCCTCTGGCAGTTGGTTGGGATTGGGAAGCTGCTGCCTCCGTGCCCGAGCCTGGCCAAGACTGCTGTGCTCTTACAGCTCTTCTCTACAGCAGAACTGTGAAATCAACCGGTTAAAAAAAAATGTAGCACCTGTAGATTGAAACTCCATCAGTTTACTTTTCCACTTCGTAGCACACCCGTATGAGCAGTTGGTTCCATACAGCTAAGGCGTGTGGTAATGTCTGCTCCGAAGGGTGAAATAAGTGGCCGGTGTGGAGGTGAGAGGGAAGGCTGTGATGGGCATAGGCACCTCTTACATCAGCTCCGGTGCGGAAGGAGTACCAAAGTGCAACTACTGTCACAGCAAAGAAGGAGCTCACATCTACTCACTACTGCAGAGCGTACCCACCTTGCCAAATTGTATGTCTATTAGTTTGATCAGCTACCAAATAATGTGAGTAGTACAGTAAATAGCATTAAGTACTATGCATCATCTGAAGCCTGGAGTTTCTCAACATGGAAAGGAATGGCTTTTTTTTTTTCCTTTTCCTTTTTCACTATATTTATTTTATGGTTTACAGCTCTTGCAAGGAGCAAGAAACAATCTAGTAGTCCAGCACAAACTAAGATCTGTAGGTAGGTAGCATAAAATAATTTCCATCGTGGAGCGAACTGCCTAACAGGCAATCAACACTGACAATCAAAAAGTAGCTGGTAGTTAATGAGTGGCAGATTACCCAGCAGTTTAACATTTTAACAAAGGACTTCTAGCACAGTTTTGAATTCAATTCTTGAATCTTATCAGACAGATGTAATAGAAAATCAGTAATTAGTTTCAATCAATTAAACTAACTGTAACTGAGGAATCTAAAATACAGACTGTAGATTATATGATGATGTATTATTTTAAATAGAAATGTTACGGTAATAATTTTTTAAACTAACATTTTGATAAATAAGCAAACTGTGCCATTTGTTTTGTTAAGAAAAAATGTCTACACTGGTGATGTTTTAGAGACTTAACTTGAAATTTTTAGGAAAATAAACAGATTTTTGTGGTAGCTTACAGTGACATTGTAAGACAGTTTGGCTGAATTTGTTGGTTTAGCCAATGCATAGCCCATCGAACATAGTTACCAAGGGATTATTTCAGCTTTCTTGCTTTTTCTTTGCACACTGGCCCAGTTCCTGCAAAATCATGTGCCTACATGATTTACTCACATGAGCCTTCATATTGTAGGAAAAAGGGTTTATTCTTTCTCAGGTTACTCAATGTGCACTAGATAAAATAAGCTAAAGTCCTAGTAATGTCAAAAAGTTAGTAGTTTTCCCATGTGTTAGCAACTGGTATTGAGAGCCTGCAGTTTGCCTGAAATTAGAAATACAACGTAAGGATTTTTCTCTTCTCATACCTCTTTTCACTTCACTCATGTAGTTGATTTAAGAACACTCCTTTTCTCCAAGTAACATCACTGGATTGCTTATGTGGACGTAGTTATGCAAGTGCATATGTGTATGTGTGTATATCATTATGTTTATGCTTAAATGGTCTGAGGCAGTGTTAGGAACAACCCTTCTGTGGAATGGAATAACAGCTTCAGTGGAAATATAATGAAGAAGAGGATTAAAAGATGCAAACATTCAGGCATATTTAGATTTTTAACTTTCTTTTCATGTATTTTAAATGGAGTCTGTAATTCTTCCCTGCATTGTGAAACAGTGGGCTCTACTCATAAAACAACCTGAAATTTCTTGGATGTAAAATGTATTTTTTCACTTTGTGTAGAATGTGATTTATATAACATCTCAGCTGACATGATCTGACATGTTTTTATGAATTTCTTTGCAAGGCAAAAATGCCTCTAGTTGCAATTTATAATAATGAGACTGTCTACTGTAAAGTAACTGATTACAGTGAAGGTATAAGAAGCAAGCATGTTTGCCTTTCAAAGTCATTAACCTCTCCTAGCTTCTAGAGTACATAAGCCTGTGTTCTGCAGTAATGTTATCTGCAGGTATACAAAATCCATCTGTTTCTCCAAACATGATTTTGTGTGTGCCTTACCAAAGATAATTGGATGGTATTTTGGACTCGACTTCAGCCAATCAGGTTAAGTGATATGCCTGACAGATAACTCTGAAAAATACAACAAAACTCAATCTATAATTAGGTAAACAAATATTCATGTGAAATCTTTTCCATGATTTTTAGAATAGTGAAGGGTAAATTGTCTGTGTCTTAGGGTTGAAAGCAGTATTACGATAGTACCCAGTTGTCTTTATTGATGTACTACTGAATTACATTAGAGAAGAACTGGATCAGGTCCTGAAGCGGGAAGTTGCTTATTTGGTTGTTTTGGTGGATAGGTAACAGAAAGACCACTGCAAGGGTAAACCTTCACATAGATTCACGTTAAAATATTATAGAGAAAATAATCCAATTCTACTTCTCAGACTACTTCCTCCTAGTAGCTAGTCCTGGAAGGATCCTGCAATCATTTGTTGAAATCCTTTTTGTCTTAGAGCTCCATTCAGCCAGCACTGCTGGGAGTATTGCTCCACTAAACTCCATGGATGTACAGCTTTGCTCAGAAATAAGTGTAGCAAGTTGTACAGCTTGCACAGAAACATTGCGAATATCTTGTCCCCGGGGAGCTTAGTGAAAAATTCTTTTTGAAGATCCCAGAACTGAGAAAATCCTGGCTCTACAGAGCCTCCGACAGAAGCTGTCGTAGGGTAAGGCAGAGAAAGGAGTTGCCAAGGCAGTGAAGAACTTCAAAGAGTGTTCAAGCCAGGGGCCAAAGTTAACCAATTTTTGTGCTACCTGGACCAACTCACCCAACTCTATTGCACTGCATCTGCACAAAATGGCTGGGGTCTGCTTGTTCCAATAACCTATTTAAAAACTTCCCCACTTTTCTGGAATCTGACTGGAAACATGCGTTTGCAAAGTTGGTTGCCAGTGAGAAACGTTCTGGCTGCGGTTCCACGAGGTGGCCCTGGACAGCAGTGCCTCTTCCCACAGCAGCCTGCCTGCCTTCCCCACCTTGCCCTCTTTGGGCCGCCTTCTCCCGCTGCTTGCCTCGCGGAGGCTCCGATCTTGTTAGACACCTCGGTGACACTGTCATGGCAGCAAAAAAAGTGGAAAGATTTCTATTGGGTTGGCGAGTTGAATCAGCAAGTAAAAGAACCGAAGGGTCAAGGAAAGGGCTTGAAACTGTGATGCTCTGAGCAGTTAGGGGAAAAGGAGCACAAGATTTCCTTCTTTTCAGCATCTCTGAGTAGTTAAATCCTATCTGTAGCTCATAAAAGCACAGCCTAAGAGTTCTGGGTGAGACCTGGGACCCGCTGGTAAAGCTCTTATTGACTATTTTAAGGCCAGGATTTTACTGCATGTTTTATCTTTGATTTATGTGCATTGACATCAGTGAACAGACCTGAGAAATATGGTTGCACAGGATGTGATAGATACTTTGAATACAACTTGAGAGAATTTGTTGAAAACAACTTTAAGAATCTATTTACTAAAATAAATATAAAACTTAATTATGATGCAATGAAATATTTTCCCACCATGATTTGTGCTCCTGCCAGCCCAAGATACTTAGCATAGAACAATTAGTAAACAACTCCATGAATTAGTCGCTGAAATAAATTGTTCCTAGCCATCTTGATTAATTTACTGATTACTGAACATAAATATGCAGATCATCACTGAATGTAAAATTACAGGAACTGAAATGATGGCACTAATGGTGAATGCTGCAAATACTGAACACAAATGGAAAATAGTCTTACTTGGGGGACAGCTATATAAAATGTATCTCAGAATAAAAACAAATCCTTTAAGGTAGTGACAAGTGCTAAAAATGCAATGTTAACTGCATTCATATTCTGGAAGGTGAAGGCACAGACTTTGGATAGCAATGAAGTTTGCTGCTACTTTAGCTCAGAAGAATGGTGATGGCTAAAAACTGTTTGCAGCTGACGGCTGTACAGTGGATGGGAAAATGGCTTTGGTGTCCTGCTCCTGTTTTCACATGTCTGTGATGCATCAACCATGTCTTGTACCTTTACCATAGTAGCAGGGAGGGAAGAGCAGTGTCAGCAGGAGGTTAAATTATTCTTCCATCCCCAAGAGTGGTCTCTGCAAGTCACAGAGTATCAGAAAGGAGCAGGAGACCTTTTACAGCAGATGCTAAATATCTTGCTAGTGGAGAACTTTTATTGTCATGACCACCAGGCGGATGACATTTATGAGCACTAAATATACACAGGAGGAGGAATTTTCTTATTCTGCATATGTCTGTTGATCATTTAGTTCTGTGTTATGTTGATGTGTAGCAGATACAAACCTAACATGTAATTTCAGAAGTTAGGGAGGGAGAGCATGCATTTTGAGGAAAACAAAAGTTGATAATTTCTATGGAAGAGTAAAAAACATAATGCTTGTCAGAGATCTAGACTACACCAGTGTACCTCAGGAACAAGTCTATCAAGGTTTATGTAGATAGTTTTATTTTAAAGATATTGAAAATGAGATAACATTCAGATGCGTTATTGAATATTTGCTTAACTTCTGCCACATGATCTCATTTCTTTCCTTCTTACTCTAAATTAGGTCATTATAATCAGATTGTGTATTATAAACAAATGTCTTTGTGTTTATATATGATTATAAAACAAACTCAGAGGGTAAGGGCTATAATTTTGAAACAGATAAAATTTATATGCCCCCTTGAAACCTATATGGAAATGAGTTTGTCACACTCCAACTGAGAGGATATAAATCACCACCACAGAACCAGTACAGGGTTGTCAGTGTACCCAGGGGAGTTTCAGCACTGTAAAGACATTTGCAGGTCAGAAATGAGGTTAATTGACAGGGATGTGTGTGAGGACAGAAAAAATTTGCACAGTGCTTGTCAGTAGGTACAGCTGTCATTTCTTTACTTGACCACTAGTATTTGTCAAATAAATACAACAGTACTTCATTCCAGGGAATGAGAAAGAAAAAAAAAAAAAAGCAAAAAAAGCAAGAAGAGTCATCTTAGGACAACACGTTGTTGGGAAAGAGCCGTGTTTTCTGTTTTTTTCCAAGATATCAATACGAATACACCTACTACACACAACCTGCAATCTGGCTTGTCTCTCTTGCCAGTATAAAAACAATGACTTCTATCTGCAGCAGAGGTTTGCAGAGCAGCATTTGGTCTATTTATGCTTCAAGCATGTAGCTTCTGTGTGCGAGCCTGGTGTTGCATTAGTGACAATAACTCCATACTTTTTGGCATATCAGATTTTAAGTGACTTTTTCTGCTTTTTTCCTTTTTTCATAATGACCCATTTTGGACAAAGTGTGTGCTGCTATGACAGCCTGTTCCTCATTCTTCTGTTACAAAATCTGATGATAGTGCCTACAGAGCATGTTTCTTTCAAAGTTTGTCCCATTTTAAGGATGTGGAAGGAACAGGTAAGGGTCTTGAATTATTTTTTCCAGAAACACAGAGCACTGACAAATCCTACTGAAGCTATTTCACACTCTTAGGTACCAAGACAATGACACACAAAGGAATAAAATTTATATCTGGCTGATTTTCAGTCAAACCTTCTACTCTAACCACTGAGCAATGATTTATCTTTTCACTGTTGTTAACTGTTCTCAATCTTTAAACATATTTTAACTGTAGGAGTCTTTTCATTTCTTTTCTTTCTTATTTCTAAGATTCTAATAAAAAGGTAAAAAGGTAACCATTCAAGCCTGGCCCATACCCTGAAGAATCTCATTTTAAAAACCGATACATCACTGTGGATAGAAAGAGCCTCTTTTCTGTACGAACACCAGCAAATATAACCCTACTTTAGAACCATACTAATTCTGATGTTTAGGAAAAATATTTGTGTATTTGCAGATTTATCTTCATCTTTTATTAATACTGATATTCAAAATGTAAATATGTAATTATATATATATATAAAAGCAAAAAGCTGCATAGAATCATTGACTGTTTCATAGAAAATATTTGGTAGATATTTTTCTCTTGCTTCCCCTACTGTTCCATAAATTTATTCCACATATAATGTAAAAAATACGCAGTCAAGAAAGTATATCAAAAAGTGAGCTCTTCTTAGTAACCTCACTTAAAGCATAAATACATTTTTATATAATGATGAACACTGTTAATAACAAAGCAGAAAAAACAATATACTTTGTCATATCAGACAGACTTTATTATTTTGTTTTACAATAATCTGGCAACTGTTTACAGAATTTTGATTGCTTTATAATTTCAAACAAATGTCTGGCAACATTATCAAACTAATGGCAGAATTCAGATCTTTTAGAGTCATTTTAGTTAATTCTATAAATCAAGATTGGATTTTGCCCTGTGTTGTAATTATCAAATATGAGCAGCTTCCCTAAATTCCTGTTACATAATAGCTCCTTACAGTAATTCTCTTTCATATTTATGCTTCCCAGACAAGGTATATTTAGGAAGGGAGTGTTTGTTTGACAGTGGAAATACTTCTATAAGGTAATATCTTGTCATGGCTTTCAAAGAATAAATAATGCATTCCATAATATAAAATGCTGGCATTGGCATTAACAATAGATTGTATTGCTCTCTATGTTCATATTCTTTACACTAGTAATCAGTGAAGGAATGAGAACAATTACTTATAATTGTGCAATTTATAAAGTGTGCTTACAAGAACATTTAAGGAAGCACAGAAGGAATGAACTGCAAGCTAAAATGAATAGGAGGAGTCCAAACATTTCCTGAGAGGCACCAGCCCAGTGGCCAAAGCGGAAGAGGCATTCATTCTCTGTGCACCAAACAGAGCAGCACTCCTTAGAGGACTGGTCTTTTTTTCACAGAGGACTGCTGGATTTAAGAAAGAAAAAAAGCCACAATAGAGGTGAAGGGAAAATCAGAGATTTAGGTCGGAGAATTCCCAGAGAGAATGAGCTGAGGGGTTCTAATCATAGGTTTTCAACAGAAATCTATGATAGTGACTCTGAATAGGTATCTTCTAATCAGTGATAAAACAGCATTTATTTTTTGTATTCTAATCTAGAATATAAGTAATTTGGTATCTTGTTACCAATATTTGAAACAGCACAGCTGGAGAAGATTGTTTATCTTCCCCTTTTGGTTCTGATTGTCATGAAGATTCTATTTTTATTATTGAATATATTCCTATGATTATTTTTATATTGTTAAGACTGTATTCTTAAACAACAGCTTCTCATTGTGTGTGTAATACCTAGTTCTTAGTAGAGCATATACTTCTGCAGAAGCCATTGTTTCTTTAGAATCTTCCTTTTTTGACTGAAGTTTTTATATAAAATGTACTTTGCATGCATTTCTCCTGACCTGTCCTTCTCATTCTTACTTAGCAAGAAACGGATCTTTCTTTCTGACTTTTTTTGTTCTTTTTTATGGGATGCATACTTAATTTGGAATATTTAAACAATAATAAAAACAATTAGTGAGGAGATTATTTATCTCTGAAGTAGCTTCCCTTGTAATGAAGTTTATTTTATTCCATCAATTGTTATCATAAATGCTTGTCTTGTTTTCTTTTTTCAGTTCATAATAGATGTGTTTAATGCTAAAATTAAAAAACTGCTTCTATAGCATCCTTAGCTTCCCATACCCCTTTATTAACACTTTCTGGGAAGTACTTAGTATCTCTCAAAGTTCAGCCTGCATACTGCTTCCTTAGCTTGTCTAGGGCATTTCAAAGTATTTTTACACTGTTGTGGCTCAGCCTCCTGCCTACTCTGTTTTGTATCTTTTCACATGTGACTGGGTTCAGTGAGCTGATGGATACTCAAGCAAATGAGCATGGTGGTGGAAAGCTGATAAGTCTTTTAAGTCCTGCCAAAGTGGGGAAATAAAGTGCCCACAACAAATCCTCCACTAATGGGTCTTCAGGAGGTCCCAAAGTGGCTCGCCTCACTTGTCCTGGCAAGAGAGAAGGGTTATAAGAAAATTCAGGACATTCAATGTAGACTCATAGGACTTTGCAACAAAAGTTGCCCTTTTAAAGCAGAACTCCAGGGTGGAGGGACCATCTGTCCTACAGAGACACAGAATGCCCTGAGGGGAGCTAACTGCACCAGTCAAGCTTTGAGAAAAATAAGGGAGATCATGGATTTGATTTAGAACAGGAATGGTAAAGCAGCAATTCAAATGTGTGGAACTGTTTGTAAAGTAATGGCTTAGTTTTACCCATCTACTATTTGTTAAGATTGACAAACCTTACTTGAAAGATTCTTGAGGACTTCCAGTTGTGTTGAGGTTTTCAGAGAAACTTTATTTCTGTATTTGCCCAGCCTGTCTGCAAACCTAAATTTCTAAACAGTACACAAAACAAAGAACGTGTAAGCACAGCATCATAGCTACAAAATGCACCAGGTCTGCTCATCAACTTTTCATTATTTCTGAATGAGCGACTCTGGGTAATTTAAAGAAGCTATGAACGTAATTTATATGGACAATTAACATAGATTTTGTTAGACCCTGTGGTCACCTGTTTCCCCCAGGAACAAAATGAATTGCTCATTTATAACTGTAACCAGCAAGATGCCTGCCTACCTGCAAGTCTGTTCAGACCTGTTATAACACAGTTAATATTAACGTCCTTGAAAATATGATTTAAATTATCACATCTGTATATGTTTCATAGATTAGGTGTTTCAATTTTGGATTTGCTAGCAGAGAAGACTGAGACTCTTATCTGCAAACAAGGCATGCTTCTTTCATCTCAGAAAATACGTATGGGAACTAGTTGTCAAAATCTTAAATTGATATATCACTGTCCCTCTATATACTGAAAAGCCCAGGGTATTATGTAGAGCCTTATCAACTTAAACACAGGGGGTTACGCAGAATATCACTTCACCTATGTTCTGGAGTAAAAAAAAAAATAGAAGCTTTTTCATATGAGCATGAAATAATTCAGGTCAGAAGAGACCTCGGGAGTTCTCTAGCCCAACTTTCAGCTCAAAGTGGTGTCAGCTAAGAGATCAGATTGGGTTGCTCAGGGCTTTATGTAGTCTGGGCCTGAAGATGTCCCTGGGCGCAGGCTGCACAGCCCGCCTGTCCTGATGTCCAGCTGGAACCTCTCTCGTTTCAATTTATGTCTGCTGTCTCCTTTTCTCCAACCATGCACTGCTGTAAAGAGCCTGGCTCTGGCTTCTTGATAACCTCATTGTAGGTTTTGGAAGGCAGCTATTTCCCAATTTAAGTCAAAAATGGAGAAAGATTATTATAGCCATTTGAAAATGAACAAAAAGTTTCAATAGGTAGATCAGCACTTACGACAGGACATCAAGGCTTTCTTCCTAGAAAATATTGTAATGTATCTTCCTTAAACAAAAATTAATAAGCAGATACCTCAACTAGGGAAGGAGTGAGCACAATGATGGTGATCTGTGTTTACAGGATTATATTTGATGTTGTGTGTTTTTGTAATATGCTATAAAACGGAATAATGGTAACATGTCACGTACTGAATCCAACACAGGGAGATCCGCATCAGAATTGGAGAAAGCTGTGCTGCTTTGCAATATTTTTGAGTTCTGGGTATGACAGTGACTTAGAATAGACCCAGTCAAGCACACTGCGTTTACATCCCTTCAGCCTGTAACGTGGGGGGATGGGACAGGAAGAGGAGAAGGAAGGAAGCAAGGGATGAGTGACATTTTTTAAAAAGCTTTTCCCAGAGGGGGGAAAGTGAGGTCGTTCCACGCATCTCCAGTCAACAAACCCTCTTGCAGATGTAGCAGATTTAAGCTGTGTCACCCCTTTGTTGACCAGAATGCAGTACAGAAAGTATTGTTCATATTTTTCATTTGGCAACACGAATTTTAGCAGCAGAAATAGCCTTTTCCTGTTGCTGCTATACTGCTTTAAGACAGTATTTCTACACTGAATCTTGTTGCCTGTGGGTCCATAATAGGACTGGTGCACAGGTTGCCTACTGTAGTACACATCTTATCTAGGGAAGGCATGAGCACAGTTACATTTCTATCAAATTAAGCCACAGGTACACGAACCTATTAAACCAACATAATCTGATACTGCTGCCAAAACAAGCAGTCATGGCCACCTTCTTGCCCCTGCCTACTTTTGCTCCCATGCTACCTCCTCTGTGCTAGCACAAGCAGTAGCACAGCCACATGCTGAACCAGACAAAGGAAATGATCTGGAAGAAAATTAATCTGATCAGAGAAGAAAAAAAATAGTTTCACCCAGAATCAATTGCCTTGCCATTGCCTTTTTCCACAGCAACGTGACCTGATGTTGTCATAAGGTGTGTGCGTGAATCTACTGCCTTAAGCAGACAAGGGGATATGAATTTATCCTAGTTTTAAGCCTCTGTGCTAACTTAATGCCAGCTGTGGGAATACACACGATCTGTGATCCAGCATGAAGTTAAGAGTAGTACAGACGGATGATACCTGATCCGGCATTAAGTCTGCCAGTACAAACTTATTCTGTGAAACATTTTTCAATGACAGTGATCAGCACTTTGTATCATGTGACTGCAGTGCTTTTGATCCAGTACTAGCAGCCCTTAAACTTGTTTTATCAAATCATGGCCTAACTGAATGAGTTCCATTTCAGGACTTGAAAGAAAGAAAGAAAAAAAGACAGTTATGCAGAACGTAGTTCTGCCAAGTGGCAGCACTTTCTTACTATAGACTGTAGTCAGACGAGCTCTGATCTGCAATGGCTACGTATTAGGATATCAAAATATTTGGTGATCATTTATAGTCGAGTGTAACTGAAGATTATGAGGACTTTGTAAATACTGGCATTGTCAGAGCAATTGCAGAACGCTACTCAGCCTTTCGGTATTGAACTACCTGGCAATTTCTTGTTTCTTCCCGGCTGTTTCCCACTGTCATTTTGTGTGTGTGAGGTTAGGGCCACATTGTGATGAGAATGAGGAAGAAAAAACCAAAAGGTGCTTGATGATGCATGTCAATACCAGAAGGTCTCTTGCAGTGTCACCAATCAGAGACTCAGTAGACTTGACAGAAGTATAATTGTGCACCTCTGGAAAGCTAGATTGCTGGTATCACAGAGGATTTAATATAAACAACGCAGAGTAATAGTGAGTGAATTTGGAAGATGTCTTCCGCAAGCTTGCCTCTTTCTGTCTCCCGCCCTCATTGCCTAATAGCTGAGGTTGCCTAGGCACCCAAACTTTGCGAAGAAAATCAGAATTTTCCTCTGCTTCCAAAATACTGGCTTGGAGCACTAATGAAGGCCTTGAACGGATGATTCCCCCTCCCCCCAAACTGCATTCCCATCTCCAGGAAAGAAATCTAGGGGTTAAAAACTATCATTCCTGTTACGTCCAAAGCAGCCGGTCCAGCAGCTGAAGGGGCACAGTGAGCCCCAGCCCAAACCCGCGGCGCTGCGAAGCGCTCTGCACCGCATCCCACCGCCGGGAAAACTCTTACTCGCTCTCGGCAAAACTCTTACGCGCTTCGGGGGGGAAAAACCGCTCGACCCGTTGGCCCTGACTCCCCCGCGGAGCCCCCTCCGCGGAGCGCCCGCCCTGGGAGGAAGCCCCGCGGCGGAATGCGCGGCACGCGGCGGGGTCGGGCGCAAGTTGCGCCCGACCCCGCCGCGTGCCGCGCATTCCGCCGCGCCCCCAGGCGCAACCATTGCGCGCCGCGGGGGCGCGTCCCGCGCCG
>NW_020450727.1:870395-1048880 GCF_003343035.1 Apteryx rowi
CGGCGGCCGCCGAAGTTGCTCCCCATCCCGAGGGGGAGCCGGGGATCAGGCGGGGCGATGATCTTCCCCAGCAGCAACAGCAGCGCCGCGGGCAGCAGCCGGACCCCGTATAGGAAGCAGGTAAGAGCAGCAGGGCTTTGCCGTGCGTCCCCCCCGCCTTTTCTTTCTTTCCTTTTTTTTCGAAGGGGTTGGGGGAGGAGTGGGGAGAGGGGTGGCGACTTGCCGGAGTTGTGACTCGCGGTCCGCCGAGGATCAGCTGGTTGCTTCTCAAGGGCCGGGATTTGCAAAAAGCAACTCTTTCCCCCAAGCCTCCTGCGGAAAACTGCGCGGTGACCTTGCCGCGGAGCCCGGCGAGAGGCGGGCGGGCGGGCGGCCTCCCTCCCTCCCTCCCTCCGCCGGGTGACCTTAGCGGCCGGGCGGCACATTGCGTGCGGCCGCGCAGGGCCCGGCGGCTGCCGGCCCTGCTGAGCTCGGCAACAAGTTAAAAAAGCCCTGGTGTTGCAACACGGGCTGCAAAGCGAAACTTCGGGCTGCGTGTTTTTCGCTTCGTGTGAAATGACAAAAAGGACCAAGGCGCGCTCTTTTTTTCGAGCAACCCTCCAAAAATCTTCCGCCCCAGCCGAGCCTCAGACTTTCCCCTTCTCTCCCCCTTGAAATACACAAGGGAAACCCTGTGACATTTTATGGGCAGACAGATCACTCTGATAAGCTCGAAGCACTCGCATCTATGGAACTGTGCTGAAAGAGGTATTATTTTTTCTTTGTTTAACCGCTGAAAATAAAATAGTGGAAATAGTTGGCCTGCAACCTTGTTGGGCCACTCTCTCTCTGGCTGCACTTTTACTTATTTCCCTGAAAACATTGGCGTTGATGTTGAAATATTTACTGCAAAACAGGTTATTTTTCATTCGGTCTTTGATTTGAAGAAATCTCACGTTTTAAAGTTCAGCAGAAAATGTTCGCTGTGTTTGTGTAGGAAAGGGTAAATGGAGTAGAGGTCACTGACAAGATCCTTGCTTGACAAAGCACCAAAAATACTCTGGCAGTTTGTTTTTTGTTTTTGTTTTTTCTCCCAGGTGAAGAAAAATCCTTCTGTGCCTACTGCTCTTAGCAGTTGAAACAAATAATTTGACGTATTTTATTAACAATACCAGAGGAATTGTCTTTTTTTGCTTGGGGTCAGAATTCATTAAGGGCAGAAATTGCAGATCATATCTCATTAACATGCATAGGGACTTTAGTAAAGGGTTTCGTGAAATTATGTTTAAATGGGCTTCACAATTCTGAACTCCTGGTGTGTTGTTCTGACCGATTATGATTCGTGTTACTAACCTGTGCCACAGTGAGAGTTAGATGGTTATATTTTCTTGAAGTTTAAGCTCTGTCTTAAAAAATTTCTGTTTCTTTTCTCCTCCTCCCCCATTTTTTAGAAGCATCTTTTTGATAAAAATCGCTTTATATTATCTCAGTAACACTCTGCAGATGCTGCCTAACAGTGTACGGAGTTATCTGTCTATCTGGTACTTGAAGTGTTCAAGTCCATACATAATAAAACATGCTTATTGTGTGTGCCGGTTTTGGTTTGTTTTTAATAAATGCCCTGGCTACACCCACGCTGCTGATCTTGTCTGGTGCCTCTGCATACTTTGTACATGAAGCCAATTTCTTAGATACTATTTTCTGACTCTACCTGCGAGGCCCATCAGCGCCGGCAGCTCAGGGCCTGGCGGCGGCGCGGGGAGCCCAGGGCGAGGCCTCTCGCTGCCAGGGCTGTGTTGCGTGCGGATGTGAGTTAGCCTGCTGGTCTGGAGCACGCTGATAAGATGCTCTTCTTTTCACAGTGCACTCCTTAGATTCAAAGAGCTAAAAGGGCTGACTGAATCAGAAAAACAAACAGACCCTTTTTTTCCCCTCCTTCTTCAATAGGCAGAGAAAGAAATGAATGTGGGGGTATTATGTGGTCTTAAGACCCTGGGTACCAAAGGTTTCTTTTGTTAGTGTGTAGCCATTCTCCACTCAAACACTTCCTACATAAGGAGCCGGGGCCTGGGCCTTTCTCCATTTAAGTCCATGGAAAACTATTAACTTCATTCATGTAGACTAAGGTCATTTAAAGATTGACTTTCTGATCTCCCTTTCACTCAGACCTCACCTGCAGGGGTGAACCAGTGTCAAAAAATACTGAGGAGTGTTATGAGCCTAATTTTTCAACTCCCGTTGGTAATTAAAAATAGCCCAGATTAAGTCTCTGCATGTTCTGTGTAACCCATGTTCACGCAATTAAATTATAGTTGTATTTTATTCTATGTCTGTAAAAGGAGACACTAGATTTCCTATACTAACAGCACCTACTATATGAACCAGAGAATAAATTTAGGTAACTTAAAAATGAAACTAAAATGTCTTGAACAGTTTGTGTATCTCTGTATTTGTGCTGTGACATGCATGATATCAGAATGGTATAAGAGCATTTAATTTTTTATACTTTCCTGTTATATTTTTCAAGTCTATAAAAGGTTCAGGTAGCTTAGTGCTAGATAGTATGGCAAAAAGATGTGTGATTTGTTGGTAAAAGGCAAAAATATACTTTCTTGACTTATTTTAAAGGCATTGTAATGTAACCTGAAATTCTGGCTTCATTTAAAACATTGACCAAACTCCAGTTAGCTACAGTAAGGCCACAGTTTTACCCATACTTTTTGTTTCCCCAAAGAACTATATTTTATTTTATAAAAGAATCTGTGCTTATTGTGTTGTGCTTATTATCTGTTATATCTATTTTGGTGTGTAGCTCAGGCATGTAGAAGCCAGCCGTCACCCTCGGTTTCAGGTCAGATTCGACTGGGCGGTGCCTAATCTTTTTCTCTGTTTTAGAGTACTTATAAGAATACTAGGATATGGTCTCTGAACATACACTTTCAGTAGGGTTTCCTGCATTATGAACAGGCCAGCACATTAACATAAACCTGGTAGGAGTATTTTTTAAGTTAGATGTTGCTGAAATGAGTAGCAACTCATCTGCTAATTTTCTTGAAATGCAGATTCAAGTCCAGTTAAAGAATAAAGACCATACGGTATCTGCACTAGTAATCTATCAAAATAGCCATGACTGCGTGTCATATCTGAAAAAGGTAGGCGTAATCTAATATTTTTACTAACAACGTTACTCGAGTTATGCAAAGAATACACATGTGCATCCGGAATGCTAGAGAAACAAAAATGACATACGATATCCTGCTTTAATACAAGCTTTTTAAGCTCTCAATTTTTGTGCGCTGGGAACCTGATGAGTCTCTGTCCCTCCTCCCACTGTCGTTATTCTCATGTAAATGAGGAGGAGCTCCTCTGAAGTAAATATTTCTACRCACTGTAAAATTATCATAAATGGAAAATTAGGCTTTCTCCAGCCATCTGCTCCTTGAATCTACAGAGCTGGTGGAGATATTTGATTAGGGATTTTAAATCACTCTGTGCAGCGAGATCTCTTCTGTCTCGGGTTTCTCGAAGAGGAAGGCAGGCCCAGGGGCGACCTGGGCCTGGGATGGAGGAGAGCGCGGCGAGGGCGACCGGCGCGGCGCCCACCTCCCGGGCTGTGCCCTCGACCCGCTCTGCAGAGCGCCCGGTGCCTCCGCACGCTTTAGCAGCTCTGCCCGGGAACAGCGGGTCTTGTTACAGTTTGAGTGTAATGTTTATCTCGCCAGTGTAAGTAGATTTACATAGTTTGCTGCTTTCAAGCAGATTAACTGGGCGTAGCTGCACGTGAGGAATTTAGCACTGATTCGGTGCTTGGCCTGTTTAAGGACTGACATACAAAGCTGTTGATTAATCTTTTCATGCAGCTCTGTTAGCATCAGCCGCTGTGCCGTCCCACAGATTGGGTTTTGTTGAAGGTTGAAGATTAAGGTGGGTGTCTGAAGATGGTTAAATGAAGAAAACTTCTGCCAGTCTTAGGCTAAAAATGCAGAAGAGATTTCACTCGGGAGATTTTCTATGTGTTTAAAGTATGAAAAAGCTCCACCTGTAATCCTACTTACTATTTCACAGTTTTACAGTTCGCCCTGTGCGTGGTGTCCGTGTGTGTGTGAGCAGTAACCTCATGAAACCTGCAAGATCTTGGCATGGTCGTAGTCCAACACATGCAACTCCACTGAAAGTCTGAGACCGGACTGGTTCTGCATTACGCCATTGGTGCTTATACACAGCTCCAGAGAGAGGACTGGGAAGCTGAAGGGATGAACAGATATGTTTGATTACCTAAATAACTTGGATTACTTCAGTTTGGGTTTCTTTCAGAACTGCAACAGTTRAGCCATCTTGTATCATCACCTTGCACTGATCTGGTCTGTTGCTCTTTAAATTATATACAATGTTAATGAATTTCCCTGGATTTAACAGGGCTCGGCTCTTATGTTAAACAGCAGCTATTTCGAATTTTTAAGTGCGTTTATAAGATTGTTTGTAAAGTACTGCTTTATTCTCAAGGGAGCAAAACTGCTCAGTCAGTGGGTTTCTATACTTATAACACAAACTTGAATGAAAGAAATAAAAGGAAGCACCTTATCTTGTCAGACATGATGTTATAGATTACGAAGAGTGATATGATTGTCTTACTGTATTTACAAATTAAAGGTTTTGTTTGGTATTTCTAACAGGGTAAACAGTATTTCTGTAGCCAGTTGGAAGTTTTATTGTTTAAAGTATCTTTGTCATGAAGCTTCACATGGAAGAGAAAACAGGAGTCTGTGTCTTGAACATCTGCTGCTTTGTTTTGAGTTCTTTTTTTCTGAAACTTCCAACTGTTGAAAAAATTGCTTGAGTTAACACATTTCAGAAGGGTTAGATCCTTTAAACCAGGATTACTGGGGGGAGGAGAGGGGAAGGAAGGGAGGGGAAAACCCTTTTCCCAAGAGCTTGACATGGCTGCTAAAACATCAGCATATTACTGCAAACAAGTAGATGAAAAAATGGTAGTTTCACTTGCATTTTTCTCCTGGTAGCTAACAAGAAATGACAGCTGTTTCTCTCTGCCTTTTTTGCATCTCCAAAGTCTTTATTAAAATTGATCTTTGCTTGTTTTATGGGAGAGGCTATAACAAAAGAAGTCTGTAGAGAATAGGAACTTTTTTACTGGCTTTTCCTCACAACTCTGTTTCTGCTTCTTATGAATGTTTTTCTCTATTTCCACATGAGATTATTTATAAAACAGCTTACTTAGGGGAAAATGTTATGGTTTATAAAGTTGTAGGCCTAATGAAAAGGTGGCAGGGGGATATTTTGATCTTGGATGAAGGATGTTGGTCAAAAGATTTCTAGGAAGCCAACAGAACCGCATTTAAATGCTTTCAAAAACCTTGCTGAAGTAATTGCAACTTATTTTGCATACGTTTCAGAATTGCAGTGTGCTGTGGTAATTATAACAGCCCTGCAGAAGCCACTGTATTTGCAGCTTCCTGATGCAACAGGAAAGGGAAGGGATGAGTTACAAATAGAGAGGAGAAACGTGTTGGGGAGAGCCATGTGTTAGATAAGCACAAACCTTCCAACCCAGCAACTTAAAAAAACACACACATAACAAAAATATCATGTGTTATAAGGGCTGGTTACTGTGATTTGCACAGGTTTAGCTCTGTTTTTCTTGAAAGGCTGTAGTTAAACCAGTGTAGCTGCCCATATTGACACACAAAATAGTTTTAAACTTCAGTTAAATTAATTGAATATTGGTAAGAGATTGCCTTAAGCAGATTCAAGATACACCAGGTTTGAGTCAGTTTGAGTTAGTTTATTTAAGGCAGTTTAAATTTATTAACCTGCATCGCAGTTTTTGTAAACTGATTTAACAATACAACCTTATACCAATTTTAAAGACTAACCCATGCACTAAGATGCAGTGGTTAAATTTACCTAGCAAATGTTTTGAAATATGATAAGCTCTTTAGGACAGAAATATAGTTACGACTCTTGAAAATTTTCTTGTTCTGAATTGACAGTGTAATATGATGGTACTTCAGCTCTGTGGTCTGTTGCAAAATAAAAGCTAATAATTACAAATACATACAAATCTGTAATATTAACAAAAATACTTTATTTTTCATGTGTCCTCATAAAAGCAGTGTTGTTCCCTTAACCATAATAGTTTAGGAAATCATTGGTCTGTGTCTTATTTGTTTAAAGTATTCTGCTTTAGAAAAATGATGTGTCAAATAGAGTGAGTGTTTTGGTTTTACTTAGTTGGTAGAACTGTAGAACTTCTGTGAATTTGCAGGGGAAACAAATAATACATTGTTCTATGGAGCCCAATTTGGGCTGAATTTTCCTTGGTTGAAGAATAGCAGAAACAGCAGCGCCAGGTGAGCATCAAACCTGAAATCTAGCCTGACATTTACCTATTTGTGAAATGAAATGTTTATTTACCATGACTAAATATACGTAACTTTATTTTGTCGTTGATTCCATTTCTTGACGGTGTCTCTTATTGGCAATGGTAGTTTCACGCGTTATTCTAAATGCAGGTTTTCTGCTTCTTCAGTTGGATGAGAAGGGGATTTATTTCTTCCCTTACCTTCTATTGTTTTCCCTCTTTTATATCTGAATCTCCTCTGCCATATGGTGCCTTGCTTCAAGAAAATGGAAACATGACTCCGTAGGTTAACTGCAGCTCATATATTCTGTCGTCTGGGTACTGCAGCATAACAATGTTAGAATTCAGCCCTTTAAGATATCCAAGATACTTATGCGGCACTTAAATTTGAGTGTGCTTGAGCAGTGAACTCCAGTGTTCGGATATGAGTTTAGGTGACTGTTAGAGGGAGCTTTCCTGGTGGTGGTTAGTCACTGCAGGGCGCTTCCTCCTTTAAGCTTGAGGTGTTACCAGCTCCCAGCACGGCTGCTGTGGCTTACTGGAGGAGTATCCAGTTATCCTTGAAACTCTGAAGCAATGTGCTTGTATGCTTGACTCCTAAGTGATTCAAAATCCCGTTTTAAGGTTTGTCTAACCCATGGGAACAATATTAGTTGGTGCTCGCCAGCTAATCTGAAATCATTCAGAACACTAGATGGGTTAGGATAAAATCAAATACAAATTCCTGTCTGAAAATCCCAGAATAAAAAATGAAAAAGTCCTTAGAACTGGGGAACTGAAAGAGAGAGAGAGAGAGAGAGAGAGAAAAGTACAATATTTGAAAGTTTTTCCTTTACCTTGCATATAGTCATGCAGCAGACAACTTCCAGCCTTCTTGCTGAGAATCTGGTTATTGTGCAACCCAGTTTCCTCCAGTTGCATTCAGTGTAAAGAGAATCTGTATTTAAGGCTCTATATTTCCTTTTATACTTCAAACCTTTTATGAGTTTGGGTGAAGGGTGGAGTGTTGTTTTTTGTTTTTTTTTTGTTAGACTTAGTGAAGCATTATCCCCCTATCTCTCACCAGACCATAGGTTGTCATTTTCTGCTTTGGAAGTACTAATGTCTCTCAGGCACCGCCGGGTGCAATATTGCCTGCTCAAGCTTTGAAGGGCTCTTTAGCTAAGCACTAAAGAGGTGGTTGGCGTGTTGCAAAGGAGATTGTGCTTTCATGCTCTGATGGATGGATTTCAAGTCTCAGAGTGGTGTTTCTCTTCCTCTTCCACCTATACACGTAATTTGCTAATAACACTTTCTGCAGTCGTGTAATGGAGATTATTTCTCCTGGCTGTTTTTGGAGTGGGGGAGACCATTTTACTCGAGTAGCTCAGGTGACTGGTGGCTGTGCGTTGTGGGGGCAGAGAGACGTGGTGATTGCCTGTAGCCTGTCTTAGAGGGTGGCCACAGCGACACATCTTGAAGCTGGTATGTTTGAATTGCTACATACGTGTTTTTGTTGTTCTAATGTAGTTGGCTTAATTTAAAAACTATTAAAATGTAATCTTTAAAGTACATAGTGTAAAAGTAACATAAAGCATAAAAGTTGTGTTGGCTTGGCCCGTTGCAGCTGTGCGGTGGGAGAGGAGGGATGGAGCCGGTGTGTCGTGCGACTGCATCGCGTGATGGGGAACATGTCTCTCGTGAGCCCAGGAAGGCAGCACCCACTCCAAATAAACCTGCGCGCTGGCAGAGCTGGGCAAACAGCCCCGCGGTCTTCTGTCCAGAATAAAAGCAACCGCCAGTGCGAGGAGGTCCTTTGAAGTATTTAGTGGTCTCTGTTCCCCAGGAGTTCAAGCAGAGTTCTAAAAATGTGGGGCTGAATTTTCAGGCCCTTGCTTATGCCAGGCAGTATTTACATACCCAGTGGTGCCGCTGACTGTGGCGAGACTGCTGACATGAATAAGTGCTTATTGAGACAGAGAATCAGAAGACCTTTGAATTTGCCTCATGAGAAACCTGAGATGAATAGTTGGTGTATCCCAGGGTTGGTATTAGACTGACATTCAGCAGAATCAGATGGTATTTTAATTGCTTTAGTATTATTCCATCCAATGTACTTGCTTACGTGATCCTCATTACAGTAGTACTTGCACTTATTTAAAAATACTTCTGTATAATTTTGGAAAAACATTTAAGTTAGGTATCTAATATAACTGCTTAGCTACTAAGCTCTGAAACAGTGATAATTCTGGACTTTTTCCAGAATTCCAGGAGATGCAGTTCTGGATACTATTTATGAGAAAGGCTTAGCCAAAACCAGATTAAAAAAAAAGCTTTTCCACAGTGTTTAACTTGAAAAAAATAAACGATAACTGTTACTTTAGTGTCTTAGGACAACATCTCTGACRTATATGTATATGCCTAAATATCCCAGAATTGGAGATAATTTTTGAAAGGAGGAAAACAGCAGTATCCTGTGGTACTGCAGAGCTATAGAGTATTTTTAAAAGCTTGAGCAACTTTTATGGTGAAGAATACCAAGATGTGATTCACTACATAGCATTTCTGTTGGTTAAAAG
This sequence comes from Apteryx rowi, assembly GCF_003343035.1. Lineage (NCBI taxonomy): Eukaryota > Metazoa > Chordata > Aves > Apterygiformes > Apterygidae > Apteryx > Apteryx rowi. The sequence goes on from NW_020450727.1 coordinate 879,312, forward strand.
TGCCAGTGAAATTCAGGGTACATTGTGGCCCTGAGAGAAGAATGTGTTATTTTTTCAGTTGTCCGAGATGCCTTAGGAGCGGCTTTCTTTGGGTGTTACAATATTCCACAATCCTTTAGAGGTTAATGCAAGATGGAAATGGTTAAGGAAGTCATTCATTGTTTCAGTGTTAGGTTGATATTTTTATTGCTATAGTGACAAAATCAGCGTAACTCTTGAACCAGACTTTGCCAATAAACATACTGTTCTAAGATCTGTTGGGTGCAGAGCGGTGTGGTTTCGGGGAAGTTACTAAGAGCTGAAGAGTGGCTCAGTCATCATTAAAGGCATCTTGGCTTTTCATGTACCCATTCTTTACGTGTTCTGATCCCATGTTGGGAATTTCCTGCTCTGAAGCCCCTGATCATGTTGTGCTCTCAGTTTTAATGTTTCACTTGCATCTTTCTCATAGTTGCTTTGGTATTATTAATATATGATTTTATATTCCAGTATATAAGATGATTGAATGAAATATCTTCATTCCAACTGGTTCCTTTTTGAAAGATGGTCCTTTGGGATGATGCTTCTCAGGTGAAACCCTTCCAAAATTACTAAATCCTCAGCGCAGGTTTTGATTTTCCACCTTCTTCCTCCCCCCAGTCTTGGGGTGATTTTAAAAATGCCAGGTCCAGCACGCTTATAAAGTTTGTTCAAGGATAGTGCAGAAATAAATGTCAATGTCCTGTCAAAGATTTTTTCAGATAATCTTAGGTAAATTGTTTAGGTTTGTATCTTTAGAGGTGTATTGGCAATAGTAGTTTTCTACCTCCCACAGGTTCTGTGTGGGAATGAACTAAAATGCTGAAGTGGGTCAGAAATAACAGCAATTATGGCTGTTTAAGTATCTTAAATACTATTTAAGGTATAAACACAGGCACACACGTTAAACCTGTTCTCCAGAGCTCAGGATATAGCAGATTATTCAGAATGATAGAACTTCATGTTCAAATTCTGCTTGTCATTCACTGTGTGAGTCGCTTCTTTGCAGTCTATGGGAATGCTCACAAGAATACTATGATTGGCATTTCCAGATTAATAACAATAGCTGAGTTCAGTTTTGCAAGAAACTAAACTTGTAAAACTGTTGTCTAGATCTGTAGTTCTGGGAGGAAGTAAATGTTGTTGTTTTTATTAGCAATAGCCCTATTTTTTTCTCAGCAGAAGTTTAGTGTGCAGAAGATGCAGAGTTAAACCATTAAAATATACTCAGTTCAGGAATAATTCCATTAAGTTCCATGGCCAAGATTTTGCAGTTTTTATCTAGATAGTTACAATTGTTTTGTGGCCTTATCTCTCCTGCTAAATTAACCCCTTCTTTTTTTTCTCCTTTGGGAAGTCTCCCATCCCAATATTCTCTTGTCCCATTTTTATTTTGAAATCCACCTCAATTTCACATACTTAAATGTTTGGTTTATTCTCTTAAGAAATGCAACAGTCCTTCAACTTCAGTTTACTGTGACTGCTGTAGTGACCTGTTTGTATTGTAGAATCTTGTAAGTCATTATTAGTTTGTTATAGATGTTAAACATTCAACAGCTGCACAGACTGTTATGCTGTAAAGATAGGGTTGCTGCTAAGAAAAGTAGAGATGAGTATTCTTGTTAAAAGTATAATTTCTTGAACTTGAGTTTTGCCCACAATATAGGGCACACCTGAAAGCAGTTGCTCAGGACTGTAATTATTTAATAACTGGAGAAAAGTGATTAATTTATCTTAAAATGTTAGTTGTTATACTCACAGGGTATCTCTGGGCAGATTCCCCTTAACTTCTGTGTTTTAAAGTCAATTATCAATTTGGAGTGTATTTATCAAACATGTTTTCCTTTACCTATAATTTCCTGAYCAGTTCAGGGGTAAGATTCCTCAGCAGAATTCTTGTACCAAGGAAGGAATATCAATAATAAAGCTCCAGATAGGTCACGCTCCGTGCCCAAACAGAGTAGTTTATTTTTGACTCATGTTTGACATCAAAGCACTCAGCCTCCCTTGCCGTAGCACCAGGCAGGGCCCGAGTGAGATGCCTTTCCCCATGCGCAAGTGGATGCTCTCACACAGGTGCTGCCGTTGCGTGCACTGGCTGTGCTCACGCATGGCCTCCCGACTGCACGCACCGGTGGGCAGTGAGGACTGCTGTGATTTTTGGCTATAACCTTTCATTTATCTGAGTTAGGTTTCCCTCTACACTGCCAGGGGTAGATGATGATCTTGGCCATCTAATTCCTCATGTATTTAAAGTGCTGTATAGTGTGTCTAGATGCCTTTCTAGGTGGTGTTTAATTCTTGTTTTTTTTCATTTCAGAGTTAACAATGATCTGTAGTGGCTATGAAAATGATTCATGATGCAGTCAGACATTCACCCCGGCAGCTGTTTGGAGTATTGCTTCCTTTAACTTTTAAGATGCACCAAAGAACAGCATCCTGCATTTTCTCAGTACACTGTTGCTAAACATTTATAATTTAACTTCAAAACTAAGTTTCTTGATGTAGAAAGAGTCATTAATTATCATTCACTGTGAAGTCACCAACATTTTAATTTTAAGACAAGTCATACTGACTTGCTTGAATTTCTAACATCTGAACGATACTTAACCACTTAACACTTTATCTTGAACAATTAAAAATAGCTGCATGAGTTATCATTGTACTTTGCAAAAAATAATTATAAGTTTATCTCTTGGTTCAAATCAAGAATGATATTTCAAATTAGAAGGCAAAATGTAAGGGAAAATTGAGAAGTATCTTGAAAGTATGTCTTAGAACTGGTGTTCTTTTTGTATTATTCAAATATAATTTCCAGAGTTCAGGAAGAACAGGAAACGATAAATAAAACAGGTGTGAGTACACAAGGTTTTTTGGGAGTGTGTGCACAAGGATTTTGGAGAAGATTGCCTTTTGTAAACAGAAAATACAGTATATTCAGCAGTCATTGTGATAACAGATCTAATAAGTGGGGAGTGCTTATGAAAACATCATCATGTAAAGAATGAGAAAAGACTAACTCGGATTTGTTTCTGATAAGGTTATAACTAAAATCTGCACCAAAACCGGGGCAGCATTGCTGTACATGGTTGATGTGTTAGTGGGCAGGTTTGTGCCTGTTGCTTGTTCTCTTACTTCAGAGCCTTAGTGGCAGGACATAAGTACCAGATGTATTTGCTGCAGTTATCTGAGTCTGTGTATGTAAAACTGAAGTCTTTTCCATTCCTGAGTGTTTGACTGTCAATGCCGCAGTTCCGTTACCACTGTCATTAGCCAGCACTGACGGTAAAAGGCGCAGGCAGAACTTCCTTTTTCTTTCTTTCCTTTTTCCTTTTTTTTTTTTTTTCCTGAGTCTGGGAGACTCCACTTTACTGCGAGCCCTGGGAGAGGGAAGGAACGGCTGCGAGGGCAAGGCTGCTGCTTTTGGCCGTAGTGCCAGCCTAAACTATTCACTGAACTGCAGCCTGAGTCTGTGCTTCTCTGATCTTCCTTAACCTGCCGTCAGTCAGGTCTGTCCTGAGCTCCTGTCCGTGTAACTTCTCTGCCTTCTCCAATGCGTGTGGCTTTGGGGCRATCCAGATCCCAGACCTGATCCATCTGAAACCCCCAGGGCTAGCACTTGCCTCCGTTGCACTTTGGTCTTTCTTCTGAGCCAAACTGGGAAAAGTTTGGCTCTAAAGCAGAGCCGCCAGCAGTCAGCTTTGTTCTTTACTTGGTTCTGTACCAAAAACAGCTTTGCAGAGGATCTAACCATGAATATTAAAGCTTTTTGACTTCTTTATATCAGCCTTTTCCTTTTTCCTAACTGCAAATCCTACATCTCCCCAGAAGTTCAATTTCTACTTCATAACTTTTATCAAGAGCTGACTTTTCGTTTTAAGACACTTTATCAATAAAATTTGAAAGACTTCAGCTTTCTGTACTGTTTTTTAACTGGCCTGATGCCATGTTCAGACTGTAAGATGTCAGTACTGAAAAATCATTCTTAAGGCACAGCTAGAAATCTACTGGGCAGCTCCACCAAAAGTTACTTTTACAGTGGAAATCTAACTCTAGTTTTCACAGACAAATCTTTGGTTTTAATCCTTTCTACCTTTACAGGCTGACAATGTCATCCTACCCGAGGAGTTCTGGTTTTCTTATTTATAAAGAAAAGCAAAGTACTGTTTATAAAATTGGGTTTGTGTGCTGGATTTTGTTTTGCTGATTTTTAGAAAGCTTCTTGCTATGTCTTATTGAGTCCCCAGATTTGTTGCATTCACAGCGTTGTGGTAAATTGCCTTAATGAACAGAAGGACTCTTTCTCATCTGTGTACCCTTGCTCACCAACATTTAAGGAAACATAATTTTTTTAATAACTTTACTTAAAGAGGATTAGATTCACTGACTCGTTGGTCAGATTCCCTAATACTTTGTTGCTGAACGTGTCCTGTTTGTTAGTTATGGCTTAAAACTCAGAAGGGCTGAACACCCACAGACTGGTTTAAATCAGTGCTCAGCGACTTCTGTGCTTTAAACAGACTTCCAGAGCCATCTTCTCTGGGCCATGAAGATAGACATGCTGTCCATGAGCTAGCTTTCATCAAATAACAGTAGAACTACTTTAATCTGAAAGCTGTTGATTTTAACAGGATTTGGGACAAGTTACTTTTCTCTATGATATAAGTCACTCCAAGAATTAGAGCACTCCATGTAGATGTAAATAAAGTTTAGTCAGAGAAGTACTTGTTAATGGAAGTATGCAAGCAGAGATGGGGCAGATGTGATCAGGGCTGCCCTTTTTGATATTAATTATTTGGGWTACCTTCGTTGTGAGTTCAGCCCGTTAAAGTTTGTGGAGAGTAGAGTATATGAGAAGGCAAATCTCAAATGATGCTTGAAGAGATACTGTTAATGTAAAAATATATGGAGTTTTTTTTTTTTTGATGGAACATTTAAAGTACAATCAGCTCTCAGTTATTGTAGGTAATTTGTCCTGGCTGCAGATTTGGCATTCCATGGGTTCAGAGACTCCAAAGTTGGTTTCACATAGGACCTGCTGAAATGTAGCTCAGGCAYGGTTCTGCTAAAGGAAGGCAGCCTCCTGTCCAGGGCTAGGTGCTGTTCATATCTATACAGCTATCTTCTCAAGGTATGGTACTACCAGACCCTGCAGGGCTTGAACTGGTTATACAGCTTCTAGACTCTGTCTCTCTGCATAGTGCTCTTGGGTAGAGAGGTACCCTTATTTAGATTGGATCTAGCCAGGTTAGTTTCTAGTTCTGGCTGAATATTGCACGTGTGGGCCTGGAACAGCAATACTCGGGTATCTGGGCACTGTGATCTTCATTACTTCAAGTTGCAGGAGGGCTTATCTCAGGTGCATCACCAGACCTGCGTATTAGTGTGGTGCTGTGCTTTATTGAATAGGTCCTCTGGCAACCTGCAGTGCTGGGGAGAACATTGCATTCGCTCTATGATTTTGCAAGAAACAGCCTGGATCTGTTGAGACCGATGCTGAGCAAACACCAGCAAGCCTAGCTTGATCCAGGTTGAGTGTGATTAGATGTCTATACTACACTCTGCACCATGTTCTGGAGTATCCGAGTCCCTTTTTCCTCAATTGTTAATGGAAAATACTGTGATCTCTCTGTTAAGTTTCCTAGTAATGAGACAAGGGTATTTATGTTACTGTAACATCTAAAACTGTCCTAAATGAAACAAAGTAAATGCTCTTTTTTCTGCTCTCACACATGAAAATTGTCTCGCTGGAGAGGGAAAAAGGTGTTGGAGGGTGTAATCACTACGCATTGTGAGATGCATAATGCGCACTGATTGAAAATGTGCAAACATGTTTCCCTCTGCCTTCTAGGAACTTAAACCAAGCTACAGTTGCAGGTTAGAAATTTGGAGACAAAAAATTGACTTCCATGTCTTTTCCAGACAAAACTGCCCAAATGTTCATATATTTTTCCTTACACTCTTCTTAGCACATAGTTTCAAGAAAGCAGGTCCTAAGTTTTTGGAAGAAGAGCAAGTAGAAAGTGTGTGGCACTGTCATAATGATCAGTGTCCAACCAACCTCTAGTTTAATTAAAGATTTAAATAGTCAGAACATACAAATCTCAAAGAGCAGAGATATTATTGCAGTATGTGTGTACACATGTGCATGTGGGTGTACACACACACACACACACACACACACAAAAACTTTTCAAGGGAAAAGGGGCAGCATGGTGATGATAACCCAGAGAAACATAGTCTCTGTTGCTTGTTGCGCTACATTTTCTGCTATGAATGTTTCCTGATCAGCTCTTAGGCCATCTTACGTTGTCTGTAACGCATCTCCAAAGTTGTCCTTCAGCAGCATTTTCTGTAGCAATAGCAGCCCCAGGATAAGTGTTGTTTGGTATGTCTGAACTGTTCATCCACCACATGAGCTGTTCTTATTTCTCAGAAATTACACAGTTATTCTCTTGTTAGTCTAAGCTATTTTAAGATCTGTTGAATGGTGTCTGTGCACAGGTAAATCTCTCTGTGCTACCTAGGAGAAAGGTGTACAAATTGTTCTGGTCATGACAGTCCATTCTTTCTTTCTTCTGAGCATCGGGGGGGATCCTGTGTATGAATGTGCATATAAATGTCAAGTGTCTGTACAACGTGGGCATTTTATGCCACTAGAATAAGCTGTAATGAACGTATGGCCAAAGGGGTTGGATGTGGCAGGCTTTATTATAGTTATTATATATATAGCTTTGTTTGTAACAGTGCAAGACAGTCTCTGAGGAATGTCCAAGATTTCCAGATATCCTGTGATTCCAAAACTTAGAAACAGTTGTCCTTGACCCTAAGGATTGTCGGTCTCCCTACACGCAGTTCTCTCCCAGCTTTTTCACGTTGTCTGAGCAAAACTATGTTAAATCATACTTAACAAAGCACTGCAGTATTCCTCGCCTTTCATGAGACTATGACTAACATCTTGTCCATCCTGGAGTCTTCAGCACAGATGTAACTGCCCTGATATAGCTGTGTTAATGAAAATCTTCAGGTAGTACTAATTCAATATCACACCTGTGCTGTGGGCAAAGCTGCCAGGCATCTGCACTGAGGTTTGCATGGGGGGCTGCAACACTAGCCTTAAGACTGTGACACAATACAAAAGAGACAAACGCTGTAAAAGCCTTGAAGTCCAACTCCAGTTCTTTTCTAATGAGATTGGTGCTTCTAGGTTATAWTTTCAGAAGTCACGTAGAATCTTAAATCTCTTAGAGAACTTTGGGAATTTCATTTGCAGCTTTGTATGTGCTACAGACAGTCTAGTTAAAATGCAAAGAAAATTAGCACAAATAGTGCGGTGTGAAAACCAGAGTTTGTTCACTGGTACTCAATAGAGAAGCCCTATGTTCCAAGTTTTGCCAACATTATGCACTTGTCTTTTCTGGTCTGTCAGTTTTATACAATGTTGAAATTTATAAAAACTCTTGGACAGATTTTCAGCTTGTGTAAATGAGTGCAGAACCAGTGGTAAAAGCGGAACTCAACAGATGTATATAAATACAGACAATTGACAACTGCTTACATAATGAATCTGATTATTTTTTTAAGTTGTTACTAATCTCACTCTTAGTCTAGCAAGTGCTATGTTGCTAATTTAATAATACTTGGCTGCTTCTGTTCAGTAATTTTTTTTTACCATGGAGAAAAAATCTTTTTTTTTTTCTTTTTGAGGTAGAAATCACTTTTTTGCCATAGATAACTGCAAGTTCAGTGTCTGACCATASACCAGTGCAGCAACATAGTCCAGACTGTGGTCTTTTTGAGTGTCGAAATATTAACAATTGCAAGTTTTAGCAGAGTTAAACTCTTACCACTATTTCTGCTGATATTTAGTTGATAGTCACCTCAACGTGCGCTGAAAGAATTGTAAAAGTATCACATCCCTTTTAAATGAATACAAAAGATGCAAGGAAGTGGAATATGAAGTCCTGACGTAATATTTAATCTGCACTGTTAGTGCAGTCAGATTGRTTTAGAAATCAGTATTAGACAAGGTCAAGATTTATGGAAGAGAGTAGTATCATAGGTACCATTATCACAGGGTAATTCAGGTTGGACCTCAGGACCTCTAGTCCAACCAAGGTCAGACCAGGTTGTTCAGGGCTTTATCCAGTCTGGTCTTAAAAACATCCAAGGATGGAGACTGTACAACCTCTCTGGGCAAACTGTTCCAGTGTTTGGCTGTCCTCCTGGCAAAATTTTTTTCCCTATTTTCAGTCTGAACCTCTCTTGTTTCAGTTTATACCCATTGTCATTTATGAGATGAACTAATACAGTTTTGGGGGAAAAAAACCCAACAAGCTTTTAGGCACGCAAGGCCTAGTGCACGCCTGATAATTGGATTTCTCTTTTAATTACTTTTTACCCCAGTTATATTCTTTAGCTGCCATCACAACTACAAGATATTTATAATTTACATTAGAAATTCAAGTTCTTGAATTCAGCTTTTAGAACTGTTGATYACTTATGAAAGGATGCCAGCATACTGAAGAAGATTTTTACAATTTGGAGCGGTCATGAGAAGAAAGATGAAAATGCGAAAAGTTAATGTGTGTGCCCACTAGTCAGTATTGCAAACCTAGTCTAGTTTATAGTGATGTCTATCTGGGAGCCTACTCTACAAAAGATACCATCAATATTTGTACCTGTTATATTAGATTGGTGGGCAACACTGCAACATTTGGGGAATAGAGAGATAAAATATGTAGTATATCATTGCACAGAATGGACTGAAGTCAATGTTAAACTGAAGGCTTGAGCTTCTTCTATGTGTAAATTGTTGTGTCAGTGGTTGGTTGTGCCCTTTGAGATGTTCTTAGCTTTCACGTCTCCTAAAAGCTTTGTTCATTTTTTACAGAAAAAAGTAAATTGTATTTACTGGCRTAACAGTTACAATCAAAAAAGATTTTGTGTTTTTTGGAGAAAGAAAACTATTCTATTGATTTTCTTTCTTTCTTTTTTTTTTGGTGAATATTTATTCTTCTCCTGAATTCTTTTTAAATATTAGAAGAGCTAACAATCAACTTTGAAATGTGAAGAAAATCTTGCATAGTCTTTTTTTCTCCTACTTTCTGTAATTGTTGATTTGTGTTGAAGTTAGGTATGTGTTATGTTTTATGTTAATGTTGTACATTAATATCACCAGGACTGTTCTTAGTTATCTTTAATATAAAATTAATTCTCTCATTTCAGTATATGCAATAGGTGTATGCTTTCCAGCAGTTGTACCTAAGGCTTGCTTTAATACCTTGCCAGTAATGTTGTACATGTCCTCTTCCAATGTATTGGTTATAATTAATTACAGCTGCTTCATTTTTTGTTGCAGAATATAAGAATCACAAGGGCACTTGCTGAATTTTAAAGTGACTAATATAAAAAGAACTCTTAACTCAGTATGGTCTGTGCAACTCAATTCCATGGCAAATGTTATAAAGGGCTATAGAAATACTTGCAATAGAGTAACTAGGAAATGCAGTGATGCTCAGAATATGTTTTTTTGTTGTCCAGCACTTCATGTAGTCATTTGCTCCCATGGAAAGTGGTATAAGATGCTGCCATTCTTTAGCAGCTTTAACTGTTTTTGGCCTAGGCACATAACAAGCTGCCAGGCAAGGCAATTGGACCATCTTGGTGCCAGTGTTGAAACAACCTTTGTGTTGTACTTGTGCATTGTATCTGCCCTGGCTTGTTCTTTGCTGATTTTTCTACAATAGATGGCCTGGGGACACAAAAATGGATTAGACATTTAGAAAAGGAAAAACATTTGCAAACTGAGTAGACAGGATCAAATATCTAAACTGGTCTATGCTTTAAAGCATACATTGTAGAGATCTAAATAACATGTTCATGGGTTGGTGGTCGTCTTGATGAGGTGGTGTTACAAAACTGGCTTTTCTTCTTTTTTTTCTTTTATTTTTTTCCTGACATGCCACCTTTTCTTCTGCTGGATACGCTGGCTGCAATGAGGCGGGCATAGTCTGCTGGATAAAGATTAAGATCTAGGGAAGTACAAAGAAAGGCTGGAGCCAGCACAATCCCATGTATGTTTTTAAAGAACACAGCAGGAGAGGCAGGAATAGACTGGGGATACTGCATTGTGCTAGATATTAAATACTGCCATAACAGAAAGATGGCCCTTGCCAAAAAAGAGCATACATTCTGCCCTTTAAAACAGAGAARGGGGGTGCACAGTTACAGTGATACTGCTGTGCTGGGTGCAGTATACTGCCCATATGGAACCACAGCAATCATGGGTAAAGGGGGTTTAAGAGGAGTTGACTCCCTCATACACAGTCAGGCAAAGTTCTTCAATTTATTTTTTGACTTGAATAAACAGAAAATGACATAGCGGATCCCATGTCAGCCAAAAGAGCCATCTGTGGTCTAACCCTGTGACAAACAGTATAGCAATAATTCCAATGCCACCAACAGTGCGGAGTTTGCCAAAAAAGCAGATGCTTCTTTTGACATACATCTTTAATGCTGTGCTGTTTCTGTCCTATAATTGCTGTCTGTAGAGGGAGAGAGGATAGGATAGCCAGATGAGCAGAATGATGAAGTTGTACTTTGGGGGAAAACAAAAGTTTAAGAAATAATAACCAAAAAAAGAGATACACTATACACACAAAAAAGGCTGAAATCAAAAACTGCAGCGTTCATCTATGTGCCTGGTGAAACCTGTGACGCTTTATAAAAGACAAAATTTACAAGCACTTATTAGTTTTTAGTTCTAATAGAATACCTAAGAACAGTAAATGATACTGCAAAAAATTACACTGAAAACTTTTTCTGCAGAATTTTTAATTAAAACATTTCTCCATCTATTTTTTTTAAAGAAATAGAGGTTGGCCTAACATACTTTTTACTGTACTGCCACTCTTCATAATACAAATGTTCAAGCAGTTCTCTGAATAAGCCAAGGTGAGTATCTATGCATCTGTACTGCACTACTTCCTTACCATGGATCCAAACAACAGCTTTGCGAGATGCATAGACTTAGCTTGACTAGCCATCAAAATAACATTGTGGATGACATCCTTAGATGYTAAGAAAAGAGGATGGCCTCATGAATGCACTAGAGCTGCATATTTACTACTTTAGTTTATGACACTGAAATCTTAATTCCATATAGAAATATAAATACATATCTCAACATATCAGAAATGTAATTACAAATACTTGAAAATAATACATTTTTGGATTGCATTGAATGGGTCTATGGCTCCATTTCTTGGTACTGGACGTGAAAGATCAGAATGAATAAAATTACATAAAATAACAATGAGATAATGACATAAAAAGGTGAATAAAATAACAACTGAGCTGAAGATCTGCATTCTCCTAATACAAGAGTCTGTCCTCTGAACAGAAGTAACTGTCTTGCAGCATGAAAGTTGCACTGGCAAAGCTTAATTTTGCAGGATTCACTTAGAGAAATGGTTACCTGATATACATTGCTGCCTTTTTTCCTGCAAGGGAGACAAAGAGTATTCAGGATAAATCCAGGTCCTGCAGTTTCCCTACTTTGAAGTCCCAGCTAGTGGTGTTACTTTTGGTATGTTACTTCTTCCCATTACATACACCATAAATGCAGTTTATGCATAAAGTACAGTAAAGGGATAATACATATTGTTTATTTTCGGATCAGTATGCTTGTATCCAGATTTAATTTCATGAATAAAAAATTAATTGCCATCAAGTACAGCATTTCTTTTGCATCATTCTCTGGAGGGTCAAGCACTAAACTATTTATTTGTACCTTGGGACTCCTAAGGGTAAGTGATAACGGTCCAAAATACATGGCTTATATTTGTCCAGCTTATCAGCTAGGCTTTAGAAGGGCATTTTTGATTATGGGAGATGTTTGATTTTTTTTAAAACATTTTTTCTTTTTTTAAAAAATAGGAATAGGCTATAATATGATAGGAATATCATATTATCCTCATCAGAGCAGTTATTTTCTATTCTGAGAAATTAGTACACCTTCTGATCTTGAGTCATGTTTAGGGGAATATTACTTATTAAGTAGTGTTTAAAAACAAGAAGGTTCAGAGGCACCACGACTGTAAGGGCTGGGAGGGAGGAGGCAGTGCTAGGATCAATGATGCATTTCGCTGTGCCTCTGCGCCGCTTCCTCCCCTCCCTTGACAGTGCAAGCGGAAAAGCTAATGAGCTCGTGCTGCCCTCCTGTCCACACCTCGCTTTCTGCTGCAGAGTGCCTCGGAGAGGGAACTGCTGATCTAGGCCTTATTTCCGTATTTTGCTAATGAAAATACCATGTGGGACAGTGTTAGAAGTTTCAGTCGAGAGGGAGATATATGTATTTACTGCTTCTGTGTTACCCACTAAGCTAGTTACGCTGGCAGTGAAGAAAATTAGATTTGTTCGATGTGATCTGTTTTTGACAGATCCATTCTGTCTGCTTTTTTGTCATTTTATTATCTTCYAGGTTCTCATAAACTGATTGTTTAATAATTTGTTCCAGAGTATTTCTGGGAATTGAAGTTAGACTGACTGCTCTGAAATTCCCTGGGTCCTCCTCTTCTCTCCTCCTCCTCCCCACAACCTCCCCCCCAAAAAATAAAAAAAAGGAAAAAAGAAATTGCAAGACATTTGGCAGCTGACAGAGAAATTAAACTATTTATGGGAGTTCTACATATGCCAGTTACAGTTTGGCTGGACCTTATTTTCACGTCTTGGGAATTTGGCTACTTTCATAAAGTAGAACAACTGCCTGAAAACTGGTTCTTTTGTTTGATTTTCATCTGTTCTGGGCTGACACCTGAAGAGCTCTTAAATGGTGGTAGTGAGTAGGAGTTTTCTGCTGTATGAATGCTTAAGCAAAATTATATAGAGAGTGAAAAGGGACCACCGTGACCATGTAGTTTAGGGATCTCAGAGCCTCCTAATGCTGTGAGCACTGATCTGTCAGAGAGGCATGTGAAAATGCTATGTTTCTGGACTTTGCCCCCTTAAAGCTCATACTTGTGGCCTTCAGTGCTCTAAGAAACCCTTCGCGTGCTTATCTCCAGCATTTCACAGACTCCGTTGGAAATATGACCCATGCCACTGTGTCGGATCTTTCTGCCAGCACATGACCCACTATGGCCTTTCTCCCATCTTATAACCTGAGGCATAAAAAGCTTATTGAGAGACTTAGAGTCTAGAAGCACTGTCTACTGAGCTGCACTTGAAGTGCTCATGAGCTGTACGTGATTTCCAGCTTCAGTTTGACCATCCCTGCTCTAGTCTTGTCTTCTGCGTGACAGAGGAGTTTCCTAAACTAATTGCAGTTTCACTTAAAGTATTTCTCCTACCAAAAAAATCTTGACTTAATGTTTCCCGTGTTGGAGAACATTGTAAGATTTTTATACCCTGATTGTAATGTCTACCAACAGATGTGTAATGCAAAGGAGGAGTTGTTTTTATTATTTGTATTCACTGTCATGTCCTGGACTTGCTACCTTTCAGAGCCTTGCATAAACCCATCAGTATGTGAGTTAAGCCTCTCTAAAAAGGGATGTGTTTTCTTCTAACTGCAGCTTGAATCCTCAGACATGGACAAAAACTTTAACATGCTCTAGGAATTCATTACTGTTTTCTCTCTGGATCCTGAGCAAAATCCTTGGCTGGTTTCACTGAAGGAAATAAGCGTAATATAATAAGTGTATTTACTAGAGTCAAGAAGGAAGTTGGCAGTGAATTGTCTTGTGTCTATTGCTCAATGAAGGGCTGACCACAAAAACATGTACATGCCTTTTGGTCCACTAGCTCTCAGTACCAAGCTCTTTTTCTTCAGGTACTTCAGCATCTTGACTTTCTTTTTCTACTGTTTTAACCTAGAGTAGCTGTTGGATTGCTGCAGCCTACTCAAGTTTTGAAAACCCAAACTCAAATATCATTTTGCTTTAGATGTGTCTGCAATTTTGTGTTGTGGCTAGGGCATGTACTGTGTTTCAGAGGATTGTCCAGGGAATCCAGGTGTAAAACTGAGAGGGAAAAGGGTGTTATGATGAGAGAGCAGAAAGGAGAAGTATTAATGGTTTCTGCAAAGGAACAGGGATTTAGCCCAGGTCAGCACTCCCTCATCTCTCTCTCGGCGATAGTTTTTGTACTTTGGTGCTAGGAGTTGCATGTGTATCCAGGACCTTCTGTTTGTCTCTGGACAAGGAGAGTCAGTCAGTGGAGCACTCAAAAATCCCTGTTAGGGGATGACCTTGATGGAGTAGATGAGCTCCTGGGAACTTCATAAGAAGGAAATGCATAGATTTGGAAATTTGTTTCTTTACTAGCAGGAGATGGCTGTTGTATTAAACTTTAACATGTATAATTTAAATAATATTAGTTCCATGCTCTTATAAAAATATGGGAACCTGACATTTTGTAACATGCTGGAATAGTTTGCCTCTGTATCTTCTGTTGTTAGTAATTGTTGCCTTCTGGTGAGAACAAATTTAGTCCTACTAAGTTACTGTGAAGGATGGTTTGTCTTCTTGCCTTCCTGAGTACAAGGAAGCAAAATAGCTGTCTGCAGGGAGAGGCCTTGGGTTACGAGCACGACAGTCTAGGGGTGAAAATGTTAGGAGCATCAGAGCTGTCTGTGACTAAGGGTTTATGCTAGATTTTGTCTAGTCTTCTTCACTGTTAATAAAGCCACTTCCTGTGAAGATTTTTATTCAAGCGGGCTGAGAAAAGCACCTACTCACTCAAAGCTTTCTGTATTTCAGTAGAGGGCTTCTGAAATGATTCAGGGAAAAAAGGTGTATAAACTGCTTTCTTGGATCTTGCTGGAAACCTTTACAGTTCTTACTTATCTTGGATATAACATACAGGCAGGACGGAGGGCATTACCATCCTTTATTTCTCTTGCAAAGCTCTTTTAAAACCTGTGTGTTTGGGAATGGAATTAAAGCTGAGGGTTTTTGTGTGTGTGGCTTGTTTTTTTATTTTCTTTTTAATTTCAGTTCTGTGGGGGTTTTATTGAGTACTTGATTCTCAAATTTTTTATTGCAGTCCATCTTTATCTTAAATGCCAGCTGACGTATTTTGAGTGTAGTTCTTCCTTGTCAAAATGTGAAAGCCACAGAGAGCGTGTTTGGGGAAAGGCTCTGTCACCAGGGCTGGGGCTGTAGGTGCTCAGTGGCATTTCGTAACAGGGAGAGTCTCTGCGTGGTGCCAGCCTCCACCCCCCGGGACCTGCCTCTTCCCAGCACCTAGTTGTTTCTGCTTCGTGCAGCTGCAGCACCAACACCCATCTTCGCTGATGGCCTGTATAATGAAGAAAAGGGAATAGGCTTGGTTCCTGGGTGTGCAAATAGCTCTGATCACATAAGGCACATCGATGCTCTTGGCGTCGTGCAGTAAACTGGCCCGTGCTGGAATTGTCTTGCTGACTCACAGCATCATCATGAGACTGTGATCTTCACCCATTCAAAATAGACTTAAGGTTAGTGGTTTAAAGGAGGAAAAGGAAGTTGCAGGGATTCTTTTTCCTAAGGAATTTCTCAACAAAAGTCTTGAGGACTCAGCTTCTGAGAGTCTCTCTGCATTTTATACTGGTATCATCCTGAAAATGCCTAGAAAGCAGCCGACTTGCTGAGTCTTTCTGTGCCGAGTGCTGACAGACTGAAGAACAACAGTCGGAGAACCTACCCTAAGGCAGGAGATGTAAATGCCACAGCAGATCTTTCTCTGTCTAGTGGACTGTGGTCTGCTGAGAGTTGGACTTTGGAGAGGCCTCCAGAAATTCAGTTTTCCCTGCCATAACATTTCAGACACGATGGTGGAAACCATGAAATAGAAGCATGTAGGACACTCAGAATGGCATCCCCCCTACAGCCATCCGTTTGCTGGCGTAGACTAACTTTGGCCATTGGCGATTGCTGATTTAAAGGAGGTTGATAAAACAACTGTCTTCATCAGAGAGCAGTCATTTCTGTTTCACATTTAACAGTGCAGGACATGATTTTATTCCAGACAACCTCCTGTTCCCTAAGTTGCTGAAGTGTGACAATGTCTAACTGAAGACATATGGCATCTTATATTTTCCTGAACCCTAGCTTTCATTGTATATGTAAAGCTCTGTGTTAACTTGATAAAAATGTTTCATCCCCTAGTTTAATCCAGAAACTTTCCAGATGCATGTTATCATTTAGTAATTATCTCCCTTGTACATGTACACAAAAATACATTGTAATTTTTATTTTGATGGCAATTACTGAAGATGCTCTTTCAAAGTACTGTTCAGTGAAACCCAGGAGGTTAAGCAAAGTCAGGTGGGGTAAGCAGGTACTTGAAGCTTAATCGCCTGTATAAAGCTAGGTGAGCACCAGGGATAAGATTTCGAAATTACCAGAAGATCCAAGTAGCAGTTCAGGCTAAATCAGATAGTTAATGGATGCTGTAACTTACAGTTTGAACTTAAGAGTAGATGTGTGAAAAATAACTCTGTTGGTTTAAAAAAAAAAAAAAAAGGATAACTTTCCTGTCAAGAATTTTAGTTGATCAAAGAAACTCGTAATTAAATACTAGCATGTTATTCAACTTCATAAACATGCTTTTAAAGCACTAATTAAGATAGAGACTTAAATGGGTTGCCACCATCATGACAGTGCTCTGTTTTGGGACCCTGGTTATCTAAGTTTATATTCCCTGTTTGTTGGAGTTTCCTTGGACTTCTGTAGTCTGAGAGTGGCAAGGATCAGCGTCCCTCAGCTCCTAGGTCAAAGGAATTTCTCAGAGCACTGACAGGGCTGTTCTGGTGTGTTTTGCTTGGATGGTTTTTTTGTGTGTGTTTTTTTTCTTGTTGATGGTGAAGAGATTCTTCTCCTTGGCAAGCAAAATTCTGCTGTGACTCATTTCGAATCTTTAAACACAGAATAGTTTAGAATAAAAAAAAAAAAAGTGGTTCATGTAAAGATGAGTATATGCTCCAGTCATTTTTCGATACTTATTTGTGACTATTCCTGTTTAACTTTTATATCCAGAGGAAAACACTGGCAGGGAACTTTCTTTGGTTTAAGGCGTTCCACTGGTACGGTTCTGTCATTGAGCCTTTGCTTTTCATAACCAGTACCAGTGGTTTTCTTACTGGTGTGGCAGGGCGTTGGCAGGCTAGAGCAAAGGTCTCCGAGATCAGCCTGGGAGATCCTCGCAGCTGGCTCCAGCGCTGGATGCAGTGATCACACAGCTCATACGTGATATTTTGTCGTCACCCTTTCTTGCTTAGAAGATGCTTGTTAAAGTTGCTAGGAAGGACACTGCTGCGGAGAAAAGCCAACCACTGCTTAGCTCTGAGAAGGAATACTGAGGAAGAAATGGTAAACTGGTGTGGGAACTGTATTTCTCGTGAACAAAGAGGTATTGTCACAAGGAAAATGGTCTGTTACTTAGATTGATTCCTCCTCTAGTCTTCTTCAATATTTTAATTTAATTTAAAATTTTAATTTAATAATTTAAAAATTATTAATTTAACTTAATTTGAGGTTGTAATTTAATTTAAAAAGAAAAATTAATGAACATGTTTTTATGTATGTTACATTATTGCAAGTTATTGTGAAGTCCATATGATAAAATCTTAGGAACAGCTTTTGATACAAATTTGCGGCAGAGTCTATAGTTTGTGAAACAAACTTTTTGTAAAGCCTGAATACAATTTTGAAAAGCTTTCAGCTAACGTTCACGAAAGCTGTTTTTAAACAAACAATCCCAAACTTTGGCCAGGTCTGCACTGCGAAAAGTCTTGCCAGCAAGAGCTGTGTCAGCCAGGGGTGTGGAAAAATTCATACATGCTCGCTGACATCGTTGCGTTGGCAAAGCCCCAAGCGTGGATGCAGCTGTGCCGGCAGAGGAGCGCTTTTATCAGCTTAGCTTATGTCGTTTGGGGAGGTGATGCAACTGCGCCAGCAGAAAACCTCTTCTCTTGGCATACGCTGCTGGCGTGGGAGGCTCTGCCAGCGCGGCTGTAGCAGCAGGGCTCAGTACCAGTGAGGTCCTGAGCAGCAATTGCAATTGCAGCAACTGGAAGTTGAAAGGAAAAGCAGCTCTGAGCAAAACAGGGGCCTCTATCATTTCTTTTTTACACGAGAAAGACAGTTAAGAACAGAGCAGAAGGGGCGATACAAATTTTAAAATTAAGCTTTAATGTAAGAAGTGTGTTTAAACCTTACGGCTTTAAGATGTCGCTGGCCCTTTACCAGCCGCGGGTCTGTCCCTGGGCTGCTGGTTCTGCAGCCGTCCAACATCTGTGCTTTGTGCTGCCAGGGCGGCGCAAGGGTGCCAGTGTCTGGGGGAGCAGTCCAAAGCTGCTGTCTGTAAACCTAGGAAGACAACTGTAATCACATTTACATTCCCGTCATATTTGGATGTGACCACTCGCACTAGAGCATCTTCGTGTTTAAATAAAAGTTTAAATTCCTCACAGTGTCATGTTTACATTTTGCAGGGAGATAGAGATAGTATTCCTGCTGTCTGCACATGCTTGTGCTCGTTCTCCTCTCGCCTTGGGCTAGCCGGTGACAAGATTTTGCAGAACTCTGTTTGTGACATCTTAAAATGAATAATTTAAGGCACAAAGCATTGTAAGAAGTAAAAACAAAACCAAAAATACTGCAAACCAGAATAGAAGCTCTTTTTCTCTAATAGTAATTACCAGTTAAGGGTAAGACTGGATTGTTTATGTTGACTCTTATAGAAGCTGTACATATGGGTATGAGAAAAGTGCTCATTTTTAAACCTTAAACAGAACAGTTGTATTTTTGATCATTTTATGCATTTTGAGGACTCTGCCAAAGACTTTTTGCAGAAAAGAATAGCATTGTGTCAGACTGTTTGTTCCGTTCATTATGAAAATGTTTTGAAACTCAATGCTCTGTCATTCTGCGTTGCTTACAACCCTAAAAATAATTGCCTGGCATTACTGGAAGCAGGACGCTCTAACTGCCCAGCTTGCACTGCTATAGTTAAAATCCGTCAGTGTTTCCATTACAGACTTGGAGGGAGGGTTTAATCTTTTTCCCATTTTGAATCATGCCTGGAAGAAATTCTGGAGCAGAGCTTTGACTCAGGGTATAAATCTTTTGAGAGATTTGATGTTTCTAAAAATCTTCTTAGAAAAACTAAAGAGGAATGAGATTGTGATACTCAAGTTTTGAACTTTTAAATGACCATGAATATATTTCATTTTCCTTTTGGTAATAGGTCAGTTGGGCAACAACACTGTTTCTACATATCAAAGTTGGTTTTATAGGATCTGAGTGTTGCAGTTTGCTGTTCTGTGTTGATATCATTGCTGCATAATGCACTTTGCAATATACCAAACTGAAAGATTTCAAAACCTTCCCTGGGAAAGGCAAAAGAGAAACACATAATTACCATGAAGCATCTGATACAAGGCCTGTCTTTGTACTTTTCTCCCACCCACAATTTCATTCCAATTTCCCAAGGTTATCTCCAAAATAGTTTCACTTTTCTTGCGTGTTAAAGCTGTAGTTGCATGAATGCTTTAAACGGACACAAACCGTAATCCTCTCCTCTGCCTCACATTCCTGCTCCCGGCCTTGTGACAGCCCAAGCTGCTGCGTAGCACTAAACCACATGTGGTGAACCAGAGCAGGGAAGATGGGTTTTTTTTCGGTTTAAGCTGTGGCTACGCAAGCTTTTGTGCTAGTCCAAAGAGGAGGGTGGCACAGGGGCGGGAACAAGCAAGTCTACACCTACATTTCACTTTATATATATATATGTATTTTTTTCATATATTTATATTCATATATTTATATTCCTATATTTATTTATTTATTTATTTATTTATTTATTTCTCCCTCCAATGTGGCTTTCCTCTAAGGGTCATAAACTGGGTCTTTACTACAAACTTCTCGAGCCATGGAGGCTGTGACTTTTGCAGGAAAGGGAGTCTATGCAGTAAATACTTCTTGTCAGTGAAAACCTTGTAGTCCATAGGTTTTTACTGGCAACTTTAGCTCTCTATATTCATTAAAATACTCCTCACTTGCAACAACACAGACCTGTTTTTAATACTTTCTGCACTATGTCTTGCTATTCTGTGGTTAAAGCAAATGGTTAAGACAGCTCTATTGCAAATTTTCTCTAGGACATTTTAAAGTTCCATTAGGGTCAGATTTTAATAAAAATAGCATTATTAAGGAATATATAGAAGTGTTTATGTGCTTATTTCCTTTTGAAACTTTAATTATTTGTAATGATACAAAGCCTTTTTCTTGAGATTCTTGAAATAATTCACAAATACTGAGATCAGTGGCAGTTTGAAAATGACACTAAGGGACAAAATTAATTTAAAAAGTCTGGTCCTTAAGAGCTGTCTAAGGTCCCTTTCTATCTTAAAAAAAAAAAAAAAAAAAAAAGGTGAGATACGCAAAGCCAGCAGAGATACAAAAGCATTTTCTAATTATTTTTATATTTCTGGATAGATTAAGGAAATGACATAATCTTAACGTCTGCCACAAAAACACCTTTACGACATGTGGAATTGTCTTAGTGAAGGAAACTTTGTTTATATCCATTAAAACATAGAGCAACAATATCTCTTATTTCATTTTTCATCAGTTGCCCCAATGAAGAGTGATAAAATCCTACGAGTAATACGCAGCAGAGGTTATATGTAATTTGAATGTGTGTCACACGTTGAGAGTGCTTCAGATGATAGTTTGGTATATGAGAATGGGTCCGTGCATCCTGCCCCCGAGCCTGGTGTGAAAGCAGGTATATTTGGCACACGAGTAATTACGCGCAGATGTAACATAGTGCTGCTCATGGTAAACAGCAGTGAGACAGGGTGCGTGTTGTGATTGCTATCGGTAGTTAACTCTGCCCCGCTTTTTCCTTTGCAGCAGTCCATCGTACCAGCCCACCCGATGGCTCCTCCTAGTCCCAGCACCACCAGCAGTAATAACAACAGTAGTAGCAGCAGCAACTCAGGATGGGATCAATTAAGTAAAACAAACCTGTACATCAGAGCACTGCCTCCAAACACCACTGATCAGGACCTGGTTAAACTATGCCAACCGTAAGTACTATGCTTAAATATAGATTACAAAATGATACCTTAAAAACTCATAGTAGGTGTACAGTATGAGTGTTTGGATTATGAGGGGAGAAAAAGAGATCCTTAAATAAAAATCCTTATCCTGTGCTGTGATGAGAATTTTCCATAGAAATCAGGAGGAGCAGAATGTGCTTGGCACTTTGGAGAAGCAAAGAACAGCTTAAATATAGCGGTGCACAGGTACAACCCATTTTTGAAGTAACAGTTATGGTCCCCCATACTCCTGCCTGTTTCTGGTGCTGCTGAAATCACAAAAAGAGGAAAGTTAGCACCCAAATGTGGAACTTAAGAACCTCTAGTGGAGGGTCTCTGTTCACCTCTAACTTAGATCTGTCAGTACCAGCTCCTCAAGTAAGTGTTCTGTACCAGTGTAAACTATAACTGGTGTTTTGAAGCTTACCCTACTTTCAGGCTAATTTACATTGGCACTATACGGTTGTATTTATGATTAAAAATAGGGCACCTATGTAAGAATACTTGCTAATGGCTGGAGTTCAGAGTGGACGTGGCTTAGCAGAAGGTTTTCAGGAAATATTGTTAACATGAGGTTTTTGCTTGTGTGAATTTTTGTTTTTTAATTTTTACAGCAGCACATGCCTTTCGTTACTTTTAAATATGGGTTGGATGCCTAGAGACTGTGTGTAATTATGTTGTTTATACACTGTTTAAAAATCACCTTTCTTGAATGTTTTACTGACTTTTAAAAAAGTACTTAGTACTTCTGAGATGCACAACACGCTTTCGGGTTCATTACTAGACCATAATAGTTAGCTGTGTATTTAATTTAATGTAAGAAAAGACCTAGATCTCTTATTTCTGAATGAATCAAGAGTCATTTGGATTTATATGTAACACTATTGTCTGAGATTCTCAAAGTAATTTCAACTTCAATTTAGCATTTTAGTAACTAGGCATATATAAAAAATAGTTGCCGAAGATCACAATGCAATTTAGCAAAATAGTCAGGGAAAACTATAAATCTTGAGTCCCAGCTTTCACGAGCCACTTTTATGTTTGTGAATATTGCAAAAAATATGGTACTTTAATTTATAGGGAAGAAGTTCTTAATTTTTCATTTTAAACAAGACTTGGATTTCCAGGATAATAGTCACTTATCTACTGATAAGTAGTCTTAGGATTATAATTAATTATAATTAAATAAGCTACTATTATTTTTTGAAAGAGAAAATTATTTCCATTTGGTCATTTTCCCAACAGCAAATGAAATCTATAAATTTTACAGAAAAAGAAGCAGATTATCAATCTGTGAAAGGATTCATTGATTAAATTATACATTTTCACAACTTGTCGTGTAAAGACCTCTTGTCACTTGGAGTTTGTTTTACAAATGTGTGTTTTACAGAAGTGGATTTCTCCCCCCCCAATTTTCATCTTTTGAAATGATGAAGAAACCTTTGCCTGCACATTTATGTTATTTCAAGACAAAGTTGTGAGGTTATTTTTCACTGGAGCCACCCAGTACCTCCTGTTTATTGCAGTGGTCACTGTAGCTCCTGAATCTCTCTCTGAAGACATTTTGGTGTGCTTTGATCTTAGGTGCCACTGATGCATGAACATCCTAGAAAAAGGTACTCAGTGTTTTCCTGTCATTAGTCCATATATATATATATAAAATTCTAGTCAGATCAGCATGAATTTTATAAATAAAGAAAGGGCAAAAACTGCAACCATGCAGTTTTTAAATGAATTCTGAAGTGAGTTTAATGACTTGGAAGGCTGTTGCAGTTCTTTCTGTAAGGTATTTCTATCCTAAATGTCTTTCTTGAGAGAGGTCCTGTATCAAAATTCTCCATTTCTGCTGAGGAACCAAGTGAGATATCCAGGATTTTTAGGCTTGGAACATCTTTCAAAAATCTGCGTAATCTATTAAGAGCCTTAGATTTCTCTGCCAACATAACCCCTTAGCAACTAAGTTAATGTTTCAGTAAGGTACAGATGACAACACTCTCTCTTTGTTCACAGAAGAGCAGTAATCCACTTCTATAAACTATAGAGAGTTTCAGATGCAAAATTTTTTCCCTCCTACAAATCTGCCTAAACTTTCTGGAAATAGAGAGCAAGATATCCTTGTAAGTGGACCTGGTAGTAATATCTAGCTGCCTCACTGGAACATCCTTTGCTGCTTGAGATGCTTATAATTTTTGAAAACTTCTTAAAGTAAATAAACTTTTCTATGCATGTCATTAAAGAGAATTGCAGATACATTCTGTGTTTGTTGTTATCAATAAACTATGCACAGTTGTCCTTCTTTTTCTGTCTGTTTTTATCGAATTAATATCACCAGCTCATTCATAGAAAAAAGAAAAAGTTGAGGGTTATAAAATTAATAAATGTGTATTTGTAGAGTTTTAGTTTCTGTTTTAAACTGAAAGAACAGATTTTTAGTTTAGTTTTGCACATTTCTTTGCAATTTTTTCTAAAAAAGAGGAACTATCAAATAATAATGAGAAAGTGAAACTCATTGTTCATTTTCATTGTGTAAGCTGATGTAATGCAGAACAAATGAAGGATAAAATCTTGGACTCAGAGAAGGTAATGAAAAAAAACGCTGTTTACTCCAAATCTCTAAAATACTTTCTTTAGTTCTCTAAAATTGCCTAAAATTTAAGAATTTTTTTTATCGGGAGGCTTTAGAGTAATTTTAACTCCTTCTCCCCGTAATAGACTGGCTCTTGCCCTCCTAAGAGGGGGCACCCACTGGAGTTCTTGATGCTGAACTGATTACAGAAGGGATAGAAAGGCAGCTCTGCTTATTGCAGAAATGGTCTTGCTAGCTGCCAATAAGCAGGTTTCAGCGGAGGTACGGAAAGAGGTCACTGGCATTCCTTTTATATCTTTGGAATTTATACAGCACGACTGTGGAAGGATTACTCTGTTGTCCCTTAGTTTGGGAATTTCACTCGTAGATTGTTTGGCTGTTGTCAGACAAGATAGAAAAACAACTCTGGGTTGAAGAAATAATGGTTAAAAAACATCATTATTGCTGCAAATGCCAGAAACAGCCCATTTGCACAGACTTTCCCTCTGAGCAAATCTGGTTTCATTCATACGAATTTGAAGACATTGTCTAGTTCATGCTTCCCAGTTCCTGATTTGGTCCCGAACTTATACCACAAGCCTTAGCATCCCCTTTTTACCCCGTCCCTCCCACTTCAAATGATGTAGTTTCAGTGATCTCAGATGTAGCTAGCTGTGTGACATTTCTCCTTGTAAGGGGAAAAGTTTATTTTGTCCAGAGAATATAAACAATTATGTATGAAACTATATGCATCACGAGGGCATCTGTACTGTTTTGAATTAAACAGCATAAGTGTTTGCTTATTTTCCCTTCCAGAATGACAACGTGGACTTGTATCATATACCGTACTAAAAGCTATTAGAAATTATGATTATTGTGGAGAAATGTTATTTTCAAATATAATCCCTCTGAATGCAGTGCAGAAGAATCTACAGAATTCTTGTGTATGTGGGTCTGGTTATACAGTGACTTTTATTTGCTTTAGTCAATCTGTTTGCTTTAGTTCTTGCTCGCAACAGCTAGCAGTGCTAGTTTTTGACATGTTTTTATTTTGATTAATTATTTTTGGTGAATCATTAGAGAAACTTCTTACCAAATTATCAAAGTGTTGGGCTTGCTTTCCTGTTGTAGCACAGCCATGCAGTATTTACGAATACAGTTAACAAATGTTAACCATTTTTGTGGAAACGTACTTTCCTGGCAAGAGAGCAATTTTGCCAATATATGTCTCTACAAATCTGTTCCCTACCTGCATCTGCTCAGTTCTTTCTACAGTGCTCTATTTGGAGAAGCTTTCCCCTCTTCTCCAAGATTAAAATCGCATATTATACTTTTGCTACGAAGGCTCACCTGGGAGCACAGCTATTTTCAGATTGCGTTATTGGCTTTTGTGTGGGAAATGAAGCTGCCATGTTTCCGAGTAGCCCATTCGAACGCAAGCCTGCTACTCCAGTTCTGCACTGGGAAAACAAATTTCTTCATATCAGTTGTGCCAGGGGCAGAAGTGTGGGGAAGAATAGGATATGTATTTTGTTTCTTGCAAGACTGTCATAACAGGCAACTAAGTACAGTCCTGCTTGTTACGGGATGTCATATGAGTCAGTTCTCTCCCCAAGAGCTTTCCATTAGGTATACAGGGCAGGCAAAGCCATCAACACCGTGGCCCACAGATACCGTCTTTCCAGGAGGAGGCTAGACAGGAGAAATTAGCTAAATAGAAGGAAAAAAAAGCAGAGAAAAAGAGAAATTGGGGTAAACGGCCGAGGAGCCCAGGCTGGGGAAGCCTGCGGAAAGCAGCCGACCTCGGCAGTGTCCGTGGCGCTCCAAGCAGTTTCTGCAGCCGCCCTCTGCTCCGCTCTCTTGCTCTGCTTTGCTCTCTCACACTTACTTTTCCCAAACCGTGTGATGCTGTTGCAGGAGGCCTGCTGTCGGGAGCGAGCCCCGTTGGGAAGCGCGGGCTGCGCAGGGTTGCTGGTAGCCTTGGCCGTGCCTAATCGCGCTCCCTTCCCCCGGGGCAGCTATCGATACTTGCTTGAGGTGCCTCTTTCAGCTGTTGTGCTGGCTTTTTGTTCCTGAATACGTTATTTAGAGATCGTTTGCACCTTTTTACTTGGTGTCTCTTCGACAGTTGGTTCTTGCAGTTTAATTAGTATCTGAGGATCTGAAAATACAAGGTATAACTCATTCCAGGTATTTCCCTGAAGTCCTAGAGACTGCTCGTGTGATTAGGGACTTATGGGATTGGGGTTTATGAGGTTCAGCCAGGAGCTGGTAACTTGCTTTCACACATTTTCTAGGTGCTTTCCAGACTCCCACTAAGTGCTGTGCTTCACTGCATGTGACCTTTATGCCCAGACCGCATGGTTCAAGAGCCCTGTGCTTTCCACTTTCTTCTCGCCTGTGATTTACCTCTTCCTAGCCTGCAGCGTGGCATCCCTGCAGTGCCGAATTTCTGCAGAGACCTCATTTTGTGCCATTTACATCATTGAATGAGGATGCTGCAACAAACCCTTCTTCACCCTCCCGGCAATCCTCAGGCCCAGGGTGAGATGTCAAGCTTTGAGGCTTGACTCAGGGCTCCCACATTGAGCTGAGCATAAATCATCAAGCTGGGCCACCTCGGGTTTGCGCGGTTCCAGGCTGTTTGCTTGTTCTGTGTTGCGTGTATCAAGCTGTTTGAAGTCTATATAATATTTTTTGAAATACGTTTTTGTTCTGGACAGTTTCACTCAAGTTTCCTCTCTTAAATTATTGCTGTAGGGTTATAATGCAGGCATTTCATGGGATTACAATTAGGAAAGCAGCTGGTTTAAGGTAACGAAGTTAGTGATATAATTACCCCAACAGACCATTGTGCTGCTCCAGGATGGTCAGAACATTAAAACAGAGCCGTGTAGTGGCAGGCTTTGCTTCGTAGGCGCTTGGGAAATTGTGTTGAGGGAGGTGTTTTTTAAGAATTTCTTTCACTGAAGAGTAATTGCAGAGCTTTAAATCTCCAGCATAATAAACACAGGCATAACTAAAACTGCTTCACTGACAGGCTAATGGTCATTTTGAAAAATTTGAGTTCAATGTGCTATGTAGCTTTGTTTCTGCAGCATCCGCACATTTTTAGATCTTTGCATACTCCAGTAATTCCCTGTTTTGGGGCAGGAGTACCCCAAAAATGTTTCAGTTGTAAAGTGGCTGCTCTTAATAAAACACTTAAATTCATAAGTCATGTGACAACCATTAGCATATTAATGTTTCCCTGTTCTTTGCTTCCCGTGTAATTGTGACCTCTCACTGTGCTGCCATTTCCCATCTCCTTCAAATACGCTCAATACTGAGAAGTTGTGAACTAGAGCTCTAAGATTTACTGTAGCAGGGAGCTGTCATCACTGCTGTCACTTAAGAGCAAAAAAATCTGCTAATTTTACTCAGCATATCTTATTAGAAATCGGATGTGGCTGGGCTTTAGCAAAAAGCTTTACCAATAGTCTTTTGCATTTAACTCATTTGGGAGAAGGTGCTGGGCGGGTCACTGCTGTTCAGTTCACATGCTAAGGAAAGGTCTGTAGCACCTGGTTAAGACTTCCTTGGAGGGCAGGCAGTGCAAGTCAGGGAAAGCTGAATTATGGATTTCAAAGTAGTTAACTCCTCTGTCTCTCTCTCTTATTTTGGATTTTTTTTAAACTTTTTTTTTTTTTTTAGATTTTTTTTCCTCTTCCAACCTTTTTGCTTTATTCTCCGTTTTCTTGTGCTCTTTCATGGTTTTTCTGCCAGCTGCAGTGAAATGTTCATAATTACGTGGAATATAATTTCATGTCACATAATTAAATGAGATACATCAGTGTCCCTGATCCTGTTCCCTTTGAGATCAGTATGAGTATTAATACTGATTATATTGGAGCAGGACCACATCTATTGTTCTTATTTTTTATAGTGGAAAGAAGACCCCTACAAATCAGTTCTTTGAGAGGTTCATGTATGCATTTATTTTTGGTTAGTAGTAGCATTGCAAACACCTCTAAAGAAAGAACACCTGGTTTACAGCATGTCATGTGCCTGTAGGAGGAGGTAGGTTCTTCAGCAATTCAGCAGTGTGTGATTTACAGTGTGCAGCTCTGTGCCATATGGTACCAGCACCATCTTTTTCTTCATTCCTTCTTCAAGGACTGTTACATGATTTGGATTTTACTCAGTATGTGTAATCTGCAGCAGAAACTCTCTTAATTGTGCCTTCTCGTCCAGTTTTGCTCTTCAAACATAACACATGAAGCGTGGTGAAGGTGGCTTCCGTAGCTGCAGTAGCTGATGGTAGCAGTGCTGTGTGCCTGTGCGGGCACACGCTGGTGTGCAACACAGTGTGACACTACACAGAAATACCTCCAGGAGCTTCAGGACCAGCGTTTAGATAGTCCCATGTGTGTTGTGCCCAGCTGATGCACCCCGTCCCGTCCCTTAGCCAGGCTGGCTGGTGGAGGAGGAGTTGCGTGTCAGTGCAGCGTATAAACTGGCTCGGCCAGCTTGTGTGGCAGGGCAGCGTGCTGCGTGGATGTGAATGTCTTAGCTGATGATCTTCCGATAGGTCGGTGTAAAAAGAAAGTATCCCATTTCTATAGCTGAGATGAAACAGTGTTCAGGTGTGTAAATCCTTTTTTGCCAGCTCCACTGGAGCGGTGCGGATCTGATCCGAAGACTGAAATACTTTTTATTGTTAGGGCTTGACTCCCATAGTCAGGGCTGAGGCATTTGCATGGTATGCCGTGGGAACTGTGATTGGCCTGAAGGTTTAATATTTGGCTTAAGTAGTAATTTCCTCCTTTTTTTTTTTTTTTTTTTTTTTTTTTTTGTGTGTGTGTGTGTGTGACTACTTAAAGCCTGGGTTATATTATGAAGTGATGGATGTGGTGTAAAGGAAAGACTATGTCTTCTTCCAAACATTTACAGAAGTGAAGTTCAGACAGCTTTACATTCATGATCAAATGAAACCCACTCTGAAGTCCGCCCTAAGGAGTTCCGGGGTATTTTTTGCACAATAATATATTTTTCTGGATTATCATTAAGGAGCCTTACGTATTTTTTGGGAAACTGCGACTGAAGAAAAAGTTGCCTTTGGAGTCCTAACCTCTGGATGCAGAAAATCTCTTGAGATGTTTTGAGTTTAAAACAAATATAACAGTTTTAATTCTCTTTCCGTTATGTGATTAAACTTTAAATGTAATCAAAAATAAAATAATTTTTGACATTCCAACTCAAGATTTCCTTTACTGGCAATAGCCAAATACTAACCAGCTATTCCCCTCGGCAAACCCTCCTTAAAAACTAGAAATCTGAATACAGGCGCGCTTAGGAGCTCCCTTTGCACTTTGGTCACAGATGCAGGGACCGTCTGCTTGCACAAGCTCCAGCTCTCCCGGGAGATGAGAGTTGTGCTGCAGCGTGAGGCCCCCGGAGAGGTGATCCCATGGAATTTCCTTTAGGAAGTGGGGGCGAGGGAGGAGAGGGGCGTGGAAGGAATGCTTCATCCGCAGCTGCTTGTAAAAGAGGCACTAGGAAAACGCATTGGAAAACTACCGCCATCGGAGATCGCCGCTCGGCAGGATAACCCGTGCTTCAGGAACATTTTGAAGGGGCTTGTTTAGTTGCAGTGGACGCCTGTAAATGTTTAAAATTACTAATCGGATTTTCTAGTGGGTTCCATAATGCTGATGCCAAAAACTGTCCCTTCTGTTAAAAACAGACAGGTTAAGCAGGAGACTCACATATACAAACTTAAGTCAGAAACAGTTTCAGAATTGAATCAGCTTGGAGTCTAAATTGATTTCTGCCCTAGCATGCTTGCATAAAACTTTCCTTTCTCTCAGGATACCATGCTGAGAAGAAAGCAGGAACAGTATTTGCAGATTCGTATGTCTGATATCTAATATCTAATGTAGTTTCACAAAACTCTTAGGAATCTTGTAAATTCTGAGCTTGTTTGTTAAAGGTTAGTTCTACTCAGCTCTGAATTATGCAATGTTAACTCTTTAAAATGAAAAAATGAGCCATCTGATGTTGACACGTCGGAAGATCAGTCATCTTCTCAGTAACCTTTCAATAGAGCAGTAATATTTTTTTGCTACATCGTTGTATGCCAAGTTGCTATTAGAGTTGAAAAAGTAACACCCCCAAACTGCATGAAAACCAGACAATAAATATCCCTGCTTTACTGGGAAAATAGAAGCAGCAGCAAATGTAGGTAAAAAGTAAATCAATTAATCTTATAATTGAGAAAATAGAGAGAAAAATCAGTGTTTATCTTAAAAAAAAATAATAATAATTCCAGGTCCTCAATTGTTTTCCCACAACTTCTCAAATTCTATCCTGTTCTGACATTCAAAACATGTCACTTGCCTCAGTTCAGTTTGAACAGTGCTTTGTTCAAGACTCAAACCAATCCTGTAGAAAATAAAATTTCTAAAACACTGCTGGGAGAAGAATTAACATTTCATCATTTAAAAATCTGATCTTTGCAGATAGATGTGCAGTAAATGGGGAAAAAAATGCAAATTATAATTTGAATGTGGATATTGTTGTGGTAAGTGGAAATAAAGCAAAGAAGAATTTGATTTGGGGTCTGTTTTGATGCTGTTACTGGTACAAATGTTCCATTTGAAATAGCCGTGTGAGTAAGAGTTAATCCTTTACGGATCATAATTTCAGTAAAAGAAATATGTTCTAATTGTATGCCTATCATGTCCTTTCTATTTCCTCTCATATTCATTTTAGAATCTGGCTTACCCAAAAGAGGAAAAACTTGTAATCTGTTGATTTACTGCCATAAGAAAAATTCCCCAAAGTAGACATTTTGTGTTATTTCACTTACTTAATTTGGATATTAACTTAATAATTATATTTAATTAATTGATAAGTTCTGGCATTTATCTTAACTGAAATTTACTCATATTAGCCCAAAATGCATAAAATATTTTTCTATATTCTATGAAGCTGTAAAATGGTACATGCTGTCTTTAAAAGATAGAGTAGTGGATCAATATTTTTGTCTAGAAGAACATTGTTCACTTAGGCTTTACACATTATGAGTGTTTCAAATGTATAGTCATTAACAAACTTTCACAAGTCTATCAAAATACCAGCAATTATTCCAATACATTAATATGGACATTTTTTTCCTTTAATGTTGGAGTGAATGCAGTAGTAAAATAAATATTACGTTAATAGAAGATATAAGACCAGGAGAAAAAAATTGCTTCATACAGGATAACACAAATACTGGACAAATCCAAAATCTTATGTTTGCAGACCCTAAATATCAGAAAGGAAATGATCCAAACACCAGAAGAAGAGCCAAACTACTTGTTTCTGGTGTGAAGGACTCTTTTTCTACTGCTGGAATAATAACTAAAGAGCTTTTGGAGTCTGGAAACCATCAGAATTTTGCAGTTCAGTATGTTAATTTTTTTATTTATCATGTATTTAAAATCTCGAAGGAACTGGTGTCCCGTGCTGCTTCATTTTGAATTAACAAACAACGTGAAGAAGAAGAAGAAGAAGAAAAAAGCAGCTTACATGTGCCCACAAGTCAACGGCAAGCTTAATTTCTCTTTGTTTGCAGTGTGCTCACAGAGGTCCAATCCTAGAAAGCGCCAAGCACCTGCAGGAGCTCACAGCTCCTACTGGCAGTATTAGGGTTTAAAAGTACTTCACACTCTGTAGCGTGGATTTAGTATTTGTTTGGTAGTGAAGGCTGAGCTTTTGAGCTACCTGGGAGCACACTGTCAGATAAACTCCATGGTCTCTAGGTTTTTTTGGGGGGGGGGGGGTTCCCTCTTCCCCCCCCCCCCCTTCTTCTTTTAGACCTGTAACTGCGCAGTACCCGACAGCAGGAATCTGATTAAGTCAGAATAACTTGGCTGAGTTATGGAGAAGCTGTTTGGCAGAGAGAAGAAGAGTGACTCTTTCCCATCGAGGCCTGAGGGTATCAGCGTGGCGGGTTATCCAGCAGAGCTGTGTTTCCTTCCCTGCGACGCTGTTTGCAATACCCTGATCTCAAAAGGAATGTTTGTAAACTATCTGCATTTTTTTCAGATAGTTTATATCCAACACCCTACACTTCCCACGCCTGATGCTACGTGATTTTATTGTGTCGCAGAATGGTGGCAGGCTTTGTCTTAACTTCATTTTTAAGGCTTGTTTATTTGTTGCCAAAGTATATTTGCTGTATTTTGAAGATTTTAAGTATTGCGATGGAAAGTATTGTTCCATGTTTCATTTTCTCAGTGATAGCGGCAGCTTACAGGGTTTCCATGTTGCAATACAAAGTAGTAGGAGTAAAATACCATTAGCCAGTATTGCCACTGAAAACAATCTATCGTCATACCATGGCTTCAGCATGAATGTACTCTTTATTATTTTGATGTAAATCAGGATCAATTCTTTTTGAAGATCTTCCAAATACTCATAGCTATGACATTATAAAAATATACAATAGTCTCTCTCAGTTTTCTGTTTCTTCCCCAGTGAATTGTGTGTTACTTTGTTCCATGAAAAATTCCAAAGGTTTTTCCGCCCATTTCCTTAATTGCTTATTCAGTTAAATACTTGTTAATTCTCTTTGAAGTCTGGGAGACCCACTCTGAATTAAACAATTTCGCAAATATTGTAAAATATTTTGAAAAGAGTGGTTCTCAGTGGAAGAGGGGACAGCCCTATCTATCACTAATCAGCACTTTCCCACCTAGCACTCTGGAAATGACATTCAGGTAGCAGTCAGTGTTTTGGATGACTGAATTTTGGTTGAATTGATGAAGTAAAAAAGCAAGTAGGTTTCAGTGGATCACAGAAAAGGCCCAAGCTGTTAAGATGTTCTTGGGTAGATAGCCAGAGTAAGAAAAGATTTTGACTCTCATTCCTTTTTAAGAAGAGGAAAAGACTTTATTTTTATAATTTTTTTCATTTGTGTTTCCATTTAACCAACAAATTGCACTCTGAGGCAATAACTTGAAGCAGACCTCATGTTGGTTTAGATCAATATGAAACACTGGACTGCTACTCAATTTGTGGTGGGTCTTTTGGTCTTCTCTATTTAAGATGTTGCACTTTGTGAATGTTGTTTAAAAATATATTGATCCAGAGACAGTGTCTGTAT
Organism: Apteryx rowi; assembly: GCF_003343035.1. Lineage (NCBI taxonomy): Eukaryota > Metazoa > Chordata > Aves > Apterygiformes > Apterygidae > Apteryx > Apteryx rowi. Next base: position 912,117 of record NW_020450727.1, read on the forward strand.
TCTCTATATAGAGCCCTTCACCTGAACTCACTAGGTCCAAAATTTTCTCCTAATTAGAGGAGATTATTTATTTGGACTTATTACTCTTTCATCATGAGATATAGTCACCAGGAAACCATAAGCAGTGGGATGCTGGACAGAAGACTGTGGTACACAGCTACCCTATGGCTAACTATAGGTGGAGGCTGATGTTTTACCTGCTGTCAGAAAGTGCCCATGGATTTGCAACCAGCAAGTGATAAAGGTGGAATACAGAATTTAAAATTCTCTTGGACCTTAGACCTGGAGTGAGACTCCACACAGCTCCAAGGTTGTAGCTGAAATTTGAGTAGCTGTAGGAATTTACTTTCAAGGGTAACTGGTTGCTGACCAAGCACCTTAGTGATTTTTGTATGTTGTTGGATATAAATTTTCAAAACATTGTCAGTTAGGTACATATATAAAAATGAAATAATTTAATTAGAAGTAGAGCAGAATTGCATCTAAATATATAGTGAACCAAGATGCTTAGTTTTTTATAATTAGCTTGCAATGTACTTCACAATATACTAATAAAAAACACTTCTGAAAAAAGAATCTGATGCTATTTATCAGATCTCATCACACCAACTCTAGTTAAATTTTTGCCATGAAACAAATTCAGTTTCTATTTCTCTAGATGAAACTTAATGAGTTCCTGTGATAGAAGACATTTTAGTGCCCTTAGGGTGTTTTGGCTTTTCTCCTTTTTCTTTTTGTGATAGTTAGGATGACCTTTTTTCCCTTTCCTTAAGTAAGGGGGGAGGGAATGAATCTTTAAGTGCAGAGAGAGTGAATTGTCATAATTTTACTTTGTAGTCGGGAAGGAGTATTTCTGAGGGCAATGTTTTCTTTGGTTCATTCGTGTCCTTTTCAAACTTCCATTTTGTTCAGTCTGACAGAATTTGCTGAATTTTTAATTGCTTTTCAGGGATTTAACTGGATTTATATTTGGGCCTGGGTCACTGGTTCTTCTCTTTCCAGGATCTTATAGTTATCTTCTGGTCATGCTTGTTCCATAGGTGTTTGACAACTTGCAGTTCAGCTTCTTCAGTGATGGAGGAAATGTGAGGCTGTTTCCCTCAAGCTGCTTTCCTCTGGTGGTAGAGGTCAACATTTGGCTGTGACAGCTCTCCTTTATTTTTTTGGCAGACAGTTCTGACATTCTTGTTGTTGAGATCATCCCCACTAGGGCTTTCAGGAGGACATCTGACCGATGCTCAAATTCTTTGCCTTCTGCTGTTCTGACCATATAGTATGTTGTAGGAAAGGTCTCTGTCCTTTTCCATTAATAATTAATTTGCTTCTAGATACCTTTTTTTGACCCAGTGATCTGTGGATTTGTGGTTTCTTCCTTTTGCTATGATTTGGTTTCATGTTGAGGGTGTGGATTCTTTTAATCCCAAGGATAATTTAAGAGAAAGAAGTATCATTAAATTACTGCAGTCTGAGTCATTTGATCTGTGAGTTTAGTTCCCTGGCCTTCCCACACAGCATTTCCGATATGCAGTGAGCTGAGGATGTGCAGGAAAGACTGTAGACTGACCTAGATACTGTTTAACTCTTTGCTAATGAGTGGTTTTCTGACATTGGATACAGACATTGCTTCTCTGGATTCTTAATCCTTTACTGTGAAAGAGCTGTATCTGTTACATTTCCCCCCTTCTGAGTAATTTTCATCAAAAATATCAAGGTGTTTCTGTTAGATTTCAATTTTCATTTTGGAAAATTAGTAAATGAACTATTCTAGATTCTGAAGTGTAGGCACTGGGATTCATACTCAGGTAGAATTTTGGGTTCTTTCTTACAGTAGCTTATTACTTTTAAGAGAAAAGTTCATTCTGTTGTCCTCTTACAGGCAAAGAAATAGTCATCTCAGGCTGTTGACAGACAAAACAAAACAAAACAAAGCATCTATAGGTCAGTTAAGCCCAGAAATACTGTGACCATGTCATACAAACTCCTTCTTTGGCATGTGTTGTTGAATCTGTTCAAGAAAAGTTGTCATGATATGTGTGATACAGAACTAACTCTGCTGACTTTGAAATTTTCTGTCAGCTTTGCTCTGGTGCACTGGTTGATTGATTTTCCTGGCACTATATCAGAATGTGTTTTTGAATAGTCCCTTTTGTGATGACTGGTGCTTTGGGTTCATGAAGCAGCTGTGACTGCTCCTTTTAAGCAATTTTGAATCTATGTCCTAAGCAATTTTGAATCTATGTCCTGTTCTGTTTAATGTAGATGCAGAGGTAGAGCCATTGGAAGGTGTAGCCAGTTGGTTTTCTCAGAGCCCAGTTGGGCCATTTGTGAGTCACTTCTTTGTGCTGGTTTGGGTTTTCCCTGCTTGGTCAGGAATAACCTCCCTTGTCTGTGAGACCCATCAATCCAAACCCTTCCTCAAGCACACTAGCCAAAGTACAGCCTGGGCCACTAGACTTCTCCTTCCATGGTGGCATTTGATGTAGTCATTGTATGAAAAATTCATAGAAATTCATAGAAATTCATAGAAAAAGGTCTGGGGAATCACATTAGTTTCAGCCCCTTCAGATAAATCCAACATGATAATCTGGTAATGCACAGAGTGCTGTGACTGCATGTTTGTCTACAGCTCAAGAGTAAAAGTAGGCTGAAGGGGTAGTGATTTCAGTTGTACTTGGCTACCTACTTTAATGATGGGATCAGAAAAGGTTAATGGTGGTTTTGAACAAAAAGGTATATTTAAGCTACCCAAAGCAAATTTCCAGATAAGTATCTATTACATTCTCTTTGCAAAACTGCAGAAAGCAAACTGCCTCCTGCTTGCTTCAATCAATATTCAAAAGACTGTCTATCTTAAGCTGTGTGAAACTGAGGAAGTGTCACTGAATATGACCCTGATGCATCCGCCACAAAGGTTGTACTTTAGATTTTGTGCTACAGCTTGTGATTGCTCATGTATCTAAAATTTGGCAACAGATGGATAGTATTTTTTTAATGAATAACACTCAGTCCCTATCTCAGCACTTAATACTGCTGCAGACATCTTTTCAACAGAGCCATGCAGTTATGATCAATAATATGTGAGCTGATGTTTCCGCTCAATAACATACAGCCCCTTAAATGCCCTTCTGAAGTATTTTGACCCCTGGAGAGAACTACTTTAGTACAACCATTTTCCGTATTGAAATGGAGATATTTGCTATTCAGCACAGCTGGGTCTTGAGCCTAGAGAAGCAGATTCAAATAGGGATCAAATCTACATGCCATGTTATTAAGGGGGCAAGGACTCTGGAAGGTCTAGCAGTGATTTTGAATAATTCAGCTATTTAATGCTGTTTTAGGGTGACTGACATTAGGTTACCAGAAATTAAAGATTTGACTCATAATATTAATTTTATAGTTGCTTCATAATAAGGTGTTAATTCCAGTATAGAATAGCTATTGAAAGCAGGATGTTATTATGAATATTTCATAAAAGAACCACTACCACTGTTCAAATGCAATTCAGAGAGACTGAAGGTTATTTAAATATATTGAAGGGCTCTGGGTTTTGTTCCTCTTCTGCCCTCCGGACAGAAGAGGGGCAATCGGCACTTTCCAAGACTAGGTGTTAAATCAGTGCAAGATGCAGATAAGAACAAATAGATATCTTTGCCTAGAAGGTATCTGAACCCAGTAGGCCAGGTCTTTGAATCTTGTTGCCTTAGTGTTACAAAAACACAAGGAAAACATACAGGATATGCAGTCATATTTTATTAAAACAAACAAACAAACACAGGCATTATTCCAGTGATCAAGCATCTTCTGTACAAGATCAATGCAAGAGTAAGCGTTTTATATATTAAAAAAAATATATATAAAATACATATATATAATATTTTTTGCTCCCCCCCGACAATATATGAGACAGTTCAGAGCTGATGTAGTTCAGAGTAGGAAATGGGATGTCACTGAAAGTGTCCTTGCACTTTGGCAGTCCCTATCTTACACCACGGCTTTCAGGACTTTGCCAACATATTCCTTGAGGTGTCTGTTATTTAAACTAAGGGTGTAAGATTTCAGTTAGCTACCTTCTCTACAAGTGATATTAATAGGCAAGAATAAATTAAAAAAAATTCTCCTGCAAGTAAACAGGCTGGTAGCATTAATACCTGTCTGTCTGTCCACATAGGAGGTAGGCTTATGCTAGCTAGGGTAGTAGCTAGAATAACACCATTGATTTATACTGTTCTGACTAAAACAAGGGGAAAAAAATGTTGGGAACTGATGATAAATAATGTTGTTTTCCCCTTCCCTTGTCCTTCATCTTCTCTCACAAGAAGAAAAAATACACTCAGGAAGAGCCAAAATAAAGGATGATGTATCATGCACTGAAAATGAGTGAATTTGGTTTCTTTGGAGGAAGGAGGAAATRAAATGAAAAGAAAAATTGTCGGTCTTCAGGTATACAGTCTAGGGACTAGTTTATGCTCCCAAGCTGATCTGTACTGCTTAGCACAGGGAAGAGAAAGGAGTTATAAATTATGAATAACAAGAAGTGCCTTCTCTTATGTCTTTATAGTTTTATTCTTTTGAGCCATTAGTGTGGGCTGTGCAAAACTGGTGAAGCTGAAATTTGCCAAGATTTATGCCCGGGTGTAGAAAAGCTGCCTTACTTTCAGATTAGAAGAGCTAGCAGTGGCAAATCAATACATGCAAGTCTGCAGAGTTGCCATGAGCTTAGCTTTTAAATACATATTAGCATTCATCTGGTTTAATTTCTCACCTTGCCAAATCTTTATGTTCATTACTGATCATTTCTCAGTGTGAAAATAAGGAATAAAAGAAATTGTCAGACTGTAGAAATAATATTCCAGAGTTGTAATTTAAACCTGTTTGGTACTTCAATATTCTGCTTGCAATTGAATTATAATTATGATTTTTTAAAACTATCTTTCATGGTTATGTGAAACTCCATGCTTCTCACTTTTTGTATTCTTTTAGAGAGCCACATGAACTCCGATAGTTTATTTTCAAAGTATATTGCTTCAGTTTTTGATAGGGTCTGTTTTTAGGGTTTTTCTTCAGTGCTTTACTCCTAGTCTGAGCACATGCTTCCTGTCCATTCTATAGTGTTAAGGCAGGAGAACAACAGGGTGAGACCATTTTGCTTTCTTAAAATAACATAGCTTTTTTCTTCCATCTTGAAGCTGTATGAAACTGTAACCCCTTCCCGTATACCTGAATAGCATCAGTGAGTAGAAGCATAGCCATCATATAGCAAATTTCTGTAGAAAATGTAATTGTCTTATTTTTTATTTAAATAAGAATGTTTGTAGTACTAAAAAGCGGGTTAGCTGAGAATTCCAAATAGCTTTTTAATTATTTCTCTCTTTTTGTAAAATTAGGATTCTCCAAGTTTTTTCTGCTGAACTGGACACTAAACGATGTGGATTAGTACAGCCTTTTTCATGAGGAAGGAATTTAGAGGCAGACATTTTGATTTTCATAGTGATATAGCACTTACTGATCATGTCTTATATGAATGTCTTAACATATGTTATTTGATTTATGACAATTCTGAGATTTATTGTTTGTGATTATCTGTAAGTGCTGCTGAATAGCTGCACAAATCATTTCTGTAAGGTAGTATAAATGACCCTCAGTCGGGTGTCTTATGTTAAAAGTTTCTGTAATGCTTTCAGTGTAAGAGTACTACATATCGATTACAATATACTATGTTAGAAGTAGTAAATCAGTTCTTAAATCACTCAATCTAATAATTTACACACATCATTTCATACTCGATCCAACGCTAAAACTGGTTTCTCAGAAAACTATGCTGCATAATTCAGAAAAATATGTATATAGTAGTCTTTTACTAACCTGGCTATTTAGCTCAGTAGAATTGGTAGGAAGCAATACTTTTAATATCAACCAGCATTTGTGTCTATGTAGGCTGATATTTGAAAACTGAACATAAGTCTGCATAGTTCACACCTTTTAAATTGCTTAGCATTTGAGTCTTAAAATGGGCAAATAGAAAAGCTCCTAAAACTGTAGAGCAAAGTAAGCTATGAAGTATTTATATACCTCTGCTAAACTGCAGTTTTCACAAACTGTAAAGATGATACGCATAAACAATTTCATTTTCTTTAAAAATAGTCACTTTGATTAATATGTTACTGTGTTTTTTTTAAGTTTAGGAGAAATAAAGTTATGGTCACTTATACATACTTGTACATCAAAGTGTGTTAAAAAGGCAAGTCCTTCTATGCGTCTGATGGGTAATTTATCCTGCTTAACCTATAAGCTGTAAAGTAACAAGGCTACTGAACTGATAGACGGCCTAGCAGATGGCTCGGCGATTATGCTGAATCAGTCAGATTGCCAGAAGTTAGGGTCGGTTATGGAAGGGGCAGGGTCTGTAAGAAATTCATTCCAATCAGTGCTTCTGAGGTTTGTTGCTTGAAATTTCAATTTTCTTCAAGCAAGTGACAGCTTCCTGCTTCTAGGTTTTTCTATTACAAACACTTTGATTACAGTTAAAATGGGTATGTGATCAGCAAATTTAGGACCAGCTTGTTGGTATCCGAATGTTCACAAGAATCAATAGAATGAAGAGAATCTGTAGGTGTTTACGAAATATGAAAGAAGATCTCCTTGGTACAAGGCAAGAGGTTTGCTCTGTGAATTTGTGGTGTCGCTCTCTCCTTTTTCAGTGTCTGGGGCTGTTGCTCCAGTCTCTCCCAGCATTGAGTTGAGCATTATTATCTCGCTAGTTTGTGAAAGATTAAATGGGAATTAAATTTGAGCAGAGTAAATTAAGTTGAGCAACTTGGTGCTATCCTCATGTTGAACATCACAGCTGTATAATTTTTGGTTTGCTTTTAGCTTATGCACAGATTGAGGAATTTAATTTTCAAAAGTGTTTATCATGAGTGGCCCCCTTGAAATGCTGGGGAAGGATGGCATTAAGCTGGGAAGGAATAGCACAAGTCAGGGTATCATTATCTTCAATGAAAACACTGTGTTCGGTGGTAAAAATCATGTCGCAGCTGAGCAAAGACAGGCCAACACTCAGGGCTTTGAAAAATCTCACCCTGAAGTGTGGGTGATTATTAATCACAGTTCTGCTAAATATCTATATTCACGTCCTCAGTGGAGAGATTGAGGCAACAGATGCCTATAAACGTGCTAAAGCCTAGAATAGGAGCTATAGAGTCATCCTTCAAAATTTGCTTTGTTAATTAAAAAAAAAATAATCTAAAATCAAGATTTTATGGCTAGGATTTTTCATCTCTCATTATTCCATTTTACTGCTGCTGTTTTTTTTTTCTCGCAGTAACTTCAGTTGAATTGTTCTTGGTGCTTGCCAGAGAAGAATACTAGAGCCTTCCCTTCCAACTCCAAAAGCTATTCAATGGGGAGGTTTCATGGATTTTTTTTTTCTCCATGATTGTGTCATCATAATACTGAAGAATAACTGCTTTTTTTCAATATATATATTGCAACATTCTTAACACATTAAAAAAATCCTAAACATACATGTTGTTACTTTTTTTTTTTTTTTTGRTGATTTAAGATTGATGGAGAAAACACCTCTGCAGGAATTGTTGGATATATATCACAGGCTAGAAAGCCACATTAGGAGTGCTGATTTTAATGCCAGCTGTATTATGTCTTAAATGTTTAAACTATTTAGAGATACTAAAAGACAATTTTTCTAAGTTGCACCAAATGAAAGAGCATTGAACAGTGGGTCACATACTTTCAAGATAATCGATTTGTTGTGCAGAAATGAGCATAGTAATTGAAAAACTTTTGCAAAATCCTGTTAAAAAAAAAAGAAAAGAAAAAAAAAGCTGTAGGATGCTAGCAGAACTTATTTTTTCCTAGTCTTTCAGTCAGCTTCTAAAGAATGGACAGAGATTATTCACATCTCCACAAAGCAAGAGGAAGCAAACATTTCCTGATTCTAAATACATTTCTTCCCTACCCCCACATATCATCTTCTGCTAAACCAGGAAATAACTACTCTTAAGAAAAACAAAATGGATAGCTGAAAAATAATAATCTCCAAAATCTAATTTCTTCCTGTATACCTCTTACTATTCATTAGACTTCTGAACTCCTGGCTTCTCTTAGCTATAAGCAGTAGATACATTTATGTAGAAGGAGCCAGAGTACTATATAACAAATACCTATTCATAAAATATTGTCTTTTATCCATTACAATTAATATTGCCCAAGAAACCAAGAAGCTGTCTGTTCATACCTCAAGAATAAGAATTATATACATTCATTATGCTACATATCTGCTCTTCTAAGTGATACAAGGATGGATAGTTGTAAGAACTGATAAAACACCTAATTTTGCATCTGATTTTGCCTTTTTTCTTCCTTCTCAGTGAATTCTAGAATTGTAACATACAGGCCCTGAAGGAAAGATTGTTTGTACCAACGAAACACTAGTTTGTATCGTGCTAACGTTGGTAACTCCATCAGTAATGATGATGATGTAGGCTTTTATAAGCTAATTCTTATCCAAAATACAAATATCCAAAATTTAAAAGAGGAATTAAAGGTGGAGAGGACGTGAAGAAAGCTTTCTTGCAAAGAATAGACAATTGCAGCACAAGAGATTTATATTGAACAGGGACTAAAGCCAAAAACTTGTGTTGTGTACATAGATCCTAACTCATCAGAATATATTCTTTTCATTAACAGTCAAAATGTAATTTCCATTATTTTGCAAACTGAAAAAAACATTAGCTGTTTTGCATCATAATAACTTATAATCTACTTGGTTAGGTATTTTTTTATCCCCCAAGTAAAATTAAAAACAACAAGGAAAGTTACTTGGATATTTGTATACTTTGAAAATGCCATCCTTCTTTCTGAAGTACTGGAGAGTGAAAGGGATAATTACTAATAAAGGAATTAGCTTTCTGTCAAAGCCCTGTGACCCTTTGACAGAAATGTCATCAAAGCAGTGTTTTAACTTTAGTTTAGGTTCATAATGAAGTCCTATTTTACACACAGTGAAATATAGATGATCCAGTGCCTGAAACAGGGCGCATCTGGCAGAGTTGATTAGCCCAGTGTTTGTGTATCTGAATCGAATATAGAAGCTTTAGCTGAACTAAACAGATCAGCCTGTCTTTTACCAAATCTATAACAGTTTCAAAACACAAACAAGTAGTAAGCTAGATTATGCATACCTATTTACTGTCTTAAAAAAAATAAGGAAAATGTAAATGCTACCAGTTTTTTTATATAAGGTTAAGTTATGCACTAAAAATGATTGGTCCAACTTTTGTTTGAAGTTACTTCTTACATTCTGGTGAGCGAATCTTTAGGCCCACGATGACCATAAAGCGACTGAGTGATTCCAAAGAGTTTCTTAAAGAACAGTATGTTTCCCAACAACAGAAAACAAAATACAGACAAAATGTTCTCAGCAGTATCTCCTTCCACACTAGGGCATAAATGTGGTGAAGAAAAATCTAAGAATGGAAACCATATGGCTATAGTCTGTGTAACCTTTGGTTCTGTTCTCCAAACTTAGTGCTCTGCCGGATGGAGTAAGTTTCTCTATCGAGTTTTTGTAACAGAACATTTACCCACAATTAGGTAGCAGCGTTAGAGAAGGTTGCCACAAGGTCTGGCAGTATTGTACCAGCATGTATTTTTCTGAAAGTCCTACCTAATGGAAAATCCAAGGTTTTATACATGAAAAACAGAAAAAATCTGTATCTAAGCTTAAGAGGGGAGCAAGAGCATCATGAGGTTCAGTATGCTGCTTTCCTAGGATGCAGCAGAGAGAGGGAGACTTGGGAGCCGGGTACCACCTTCCTTACAGATTCCAGCCACAGAGGCTGCTCAGAGCTTGTCTTTGGAGCCAGGGAAAGATTGCAGGGCTGAGTGTCTCCCTGGCTCTGCTGATGGTCTAGAAATGTCCTGACCACTGGAAGAGCAGTGAGGCTTGGGAACCAGCTGTATCAAGACAGCTCATGCTGAGGACTCCCTTGACCCTTTTCCTCAGTTATAGGGAAACTCTGTTTTCTTTATACCATGAGTGATGCAAAAGGTGTAGAAAAGCTGGGCACAGGTGAGACCCTGCCATCGACTGCTCATGTTTCACTTCTTCAGGCTTCAATCAAGATGAACTGGCTGGGCTTCCACATATTCTACAAGTATGATAAGGACTGTGGTGATGTTCTTCGTTATTAAGACCCCTAATTTCCAGTAAATTATTTTGAGCAGTATTGTTCAAAATAGAATACTTTGGTTTAGGGGAGGTGGGAATGATCTCTCAGAAGTTGCAAATTCCTGATTTGCAGAAGTGATTATATATTCTGTTTTGTTGCCTGTATTTTTGGGGTGATACTGAAAGGGTAGTATTACTCCCTTTCAAACAGGGAACTCTCACATTTAGAGTGCGTGTAAGATGCACAGAGACCGACCATATTATTCACTGAATAAGGCCATGTCTGAACAAGAAAGATTTCTTTTTTCAAGCTGATTTACAGACAAAACAGCCACACCTGCATGTTCTTTTTAGTGTTACCATTAGTATACATCAATCACTTTGGAAGTATTTCCTCCATTTGATCCATTTCGTTCTAGCTATTTACCTAGTCTTAAAAAAGTTTTAGTTTGATGTGGATGCATTCAGCAATTGCAAGTTTCTTTTAGGATTAATTGATCTGCTCTCCCACAGGGCCCTCCTAGCTGGATCAGCCTGTTTAGTCGTCGTTCTCTATTGCCTGTGGGTCACCTGGTGAGAACGTTGGCTCCTTACTGAAATTTTGTGTTCAGCCAGGTTCTCTTTCCTTTCGCAGTTCCACCTTGTACTGACTTCATGCATCCAGAGCCGCTCATGCATTATGAAATCCATGCCCAGCTTTGCCACATGATTCTGGCTCTTAGAAATGAAGAACATTCCGTGAAGGGGAACAATAAGATGCTAAGATCAAAAAATTAATTTAGAATAAACACTGAGGATACACAGCATTGTTTCTACATAGCAAAGGAGTTCTGGCAGCAGTACCCTCATGCAAGGGATAGGATGGGATCTCTGGGAATCCTCTCTTTACAGCTGGATTGAACTTAGTCAAAGAGAGAGTCCTGTCAGTCTTCAACAGGAAGTTCTGGACTGTCCAGGGTGGAAGACCTAAGCAGCCCTCTGAAGCAAGGACTTTCCGTGTTAGCAAAGATATGCTTGCCATGTTAGTCTCTGAGTCAAAGAAAGCCAGGTGGTAGAGAAACCCTTCAAAGCAGAAGCTAGAAGACAGCTTGAAATTGCTGCAAAGGGAAACGCTATGAGCTTGGTATGATAAGGTATATTACATTAATGTGTAGACAAAGACTTAAACAATTCATTCCAGACGTCCCCTATCAAGCCTCTCAATGCCTGTTCTTATTGTACCTCCCCTAATGCACACACAGATAAGTTCTTTCAGCACTCAAAATAGCACTTGTGCCAGAGACTTCAAGCTACTTTGTTCCCCAGTCTTTGTCATGCTCATGGTGGCACCTTATCGCTCTCATGTTTGCAAGCATGTTTGTTATAATAGAAGATGTACAAAGAAAGAAAAATAAACACTGGTTCAGTTTGATCAGCACACTTGGTCTTTTAAAAACCCTTTTCTTTCATCATGCAGGTCACCAAAATTAGGCTTCAGAGATGTTTTAAATATCTATAAACTATTCCCAGTTATTTGTAATAAGTCTGTCAGTGCAGTTAGTTGCACTGGGTTTGACCATCTTACTGAACAATGTGTTTTTTAAAAAGTATGCGTTGATGTTTTGCTTCAAGCCTTGCACTTGAAAAGAACCTAAGACAAAAGCGCTCTATGTTGATGTGCACATTCCCTGGCAGGACTTCATCTTAGGGCAGTGGGTAGCTGGAGTTACCCTTCTGTTTTTGCACAGTGTGTGTGTAATGGGTAGAGGTAAATATTGTCTAATTAAGTAGCAGGACTGCATATCTTTCTAACTTGGCTTTTGAACAAGTCTCTTCTTGATATCCTGTTAAAATATACATTTGTGTTGGTGTTCTGTACTTAAAAGATAGCTAGTACACAGGCACACAGGCTATTACTGAGCATGCTTCCCAAGATTAGCACTAAATTGAAAATATTTTTTTAATTGCTTTGGAGGAGAGGGAACAAGCAATCAACAATATAGCCTTTCCTCTTGCTTGCTATATTCATTTTGGTAAGCAGGCGATATATATAAGTTTTGACCATGGCTTTAATATGTTTTAGATGATCATTGATTTCTGATTGCACCTACCAAGCTAGCAGTTGAATGCAGGAGCCTATCTTAACGGGAATACTGGGATTGCAGAATCCATGAGGAAGGAAGCAGATTTCATGTCCATTGCCATTTGAAGGGAGCACTTATGAGGAAGTGCAAGGGATGTCTCCCCCTGAAATCAGGCCACATGGTGGGAACAAGGAGGTGATGTATCGTGCTGGTCAGGTCGCAGGTGGGGTGAACTGCATTTCTGTGCTTCACAGGGTGTCAGTGGAGATATGTCACTTGGGAAGAGTATCTATAGGGAAAATTGTAGGAGAAATGGTGATAGCTTGCTATTGTTATACTGGTCCTCTGATTCCTTCTTAGACTCTCACTGTTGAAATTTCTTGGCAGTCTTTCATGGCAGCTGGTTCTTTGCAGGAGCTGTGCTATCTAGGACAGTGAATTAAACCACTAGTGGTCTTGCACTTTGGAAGATGGTCCATGAAATGATTGTAAAGAACAGACATACAGATGTACGTTTCTGTGCCGTTGGCTGGTGTGCGTCAGCGTCTGTGGGCCAGCCTAGTCCACAGTCAGTCCCTGATTTCCCTCTGCCACCAAAGGCAGCCTGAGAGTTATGCTAATTTTGTTCATGTAGATATTCAGGGCTGTATTTTTCACCTTCCCTCCCTCCCCCCTGACCTGAAAGAGTGGTGGGGACAAGATCGTCCTTCATTTTTTTTCCTTTTTCCCAAAAGGTTATGTAGCTTCTCGCTTTAAAAAGGTTAAGAAACTGATAAAGGACGGCAGGTATAGAATACTGACCATCAGATATAATACTGGATGCAAGTGACTTGGGACATAGGAGTATGTATCTTGAAGAGCTCTATGGGTTTCCATCCCTGAACGGTTTGCCTTTCCCAAAGTTATAACATGTACATAACATGTAAATATGATATGTACATTACACTCGCAGAAAAATTTTAGAGACAGTTCAGAAGGTTTAACTTAGGAAATCTACAGCTTTCTATGTGGGAATGACTTACTTGGAAAATAATTGGCACTAATGAGGAAGACACGCTCCAACTATTAGATACAATTTATATTGCTTTATTACAGCTTCTAGCATGGTATATTTAAGTATACATGGATTTTCATAGTTTCTTGTACATTTTTAGGCTACAGAGAGATAGTTCTATCTTTAGAATATAAAGGTAGATGCTCACAGTTCCAAATAAGTAAGGAAGCCAATAGCTGGTGGCTTCGATTGCTCCAAATTTACCATTACAAGTATTTGAAGCCACACAAGAACTTGCTGAAGAAACAGAGGGAGCTTGAAATTGGTCACAAAGATTGATAGCTACACTGAAAAAAATGTATTTAAATATTTTGGAGGGAAAGTACTTTGCAAATAGACTTCATCCTTGAATAATTATCACTTTGTAAGTGAGAAATTATTTGAGCACTTTTAACTAACTAAGCCTAACTTTGTTAGGCTTCTCAGCTATTCTGAAGAAATGTTAAGACTATATGGGTGCTGCAGCTTCAGAAATTGAGTTAGTCATCTTTTGAAATAGTATTGTTTTGAAATGATACTCAGTAACTTTCTCTCTATTTAGCAGGTGAGCTGGCAAAACTTTATTCTTCCCCAAATTTCACTTTCTTTTGATAATAATATTTCTAATGCTTTTCAGTGTTTTCAGTTCTTGTACAATGAAATAGAACTGCTTGGCCTGTAGGGTTTGTGTGTGCATATTAACGTGTTACATTATTTTCCTCATGGAAAAAAAAACCACTCTCAAATTACATTTTTCCTCTTTTGTATACTGATTGTATCAGATGTAGTTCAAAAGCAAAAATGGAGGTTGTGGTAAGGACCTGGGAGACCCAAGTTCCATTTCTGATTCTGCTGCTAATTCCCTGCGTAACTGCAGCCCTTAAGCATTTACATGCCAGGGGAGTTGCTTGCTTAGTATTGGAACTGGCCAAAAAGTAACACTTGATTTCCAAGAAGATTGCAGATTTTCACCAACAGCAATAAATTCTGCTCCAAATTGGGATCAAAAAAGCTAATACCGCAGACCTTTTGCCACACTTGAGAAACAACCATCATTCCTCTAACTGGGATTTTTGTTTGTTTCCCAAGCTTAATTTTCTTTCTCAGATCTTTGGATGCTCACCTTTGGACTGCATAGCAACTTGGCGTCCGGGCTGCCAAGATCTTAAGAAGCTGCAGAACAGGCAATGAATGGGTTTTGTTTTGTTTTACAAAAGAAAATTGAAACTTTCCCGAGGGATATTTTGGTTTTGTTCAAATTGTTAACATTTCAATTTTCCATAAAACACAGAAAATTCTTTACCAGCTTTGCTGATCAGCTTGCATAAAGCTGACTCACTTGTCACCTTCCAGCATAGAGGTTTTCATCTCTGGATTTGTCAGTGAAAGGAAAAAAATGTCTATGTTTTTTGCTTGCTTTTTTTTCATAGCATTTTAGTTAGCAAGCCTAGCATAGACAAGACAGTTTCTTGTCTGCCTTATCTGGTACATATATTGACAGGGAGAGTCCAAGCTTATGCCTAAAACATATCTTCTTTCATATATCAGGATTTTACCTGTATCATATCTTTTTTTGTGTAAAACACTTTTTCTCTGGCTTGTTTTGTGATTCTGCTGTGCCACTGGTAATGTAGGGAGAACAGAGCATGATCGTATTTGAAATTATTGGGGTTTTTTTTGTTCCTTCTGTCTACTTATGAGTTTTCATTATACAGTTATACAGTCTATATATGATTCCAACTTGTTAAAAGTACATGGGTAATAGAATATAAAATGATGTGAATTTGGTGTCTCTTGTAACAGGATGTTTTTTTCTTTTTTTCTTTGCATATATATACATACATTTTAGGTATGGGAAAATTGTATCCACAAAGGCTATTTTGGATAAGACAACAAACAAATGCAAAGGTATGTTTGCCTTTAAATTACATTCACTTGAGAGTCTTACATGATTTTATAAGATATACTAATGTTGTATTTTAAGTGATTTTAAAAAGTTACTCAATTCTCATTCCTGAGCTAGTCTTATTCTTGCCCATGGTCAGCATATTCGCTGTATTTGTTTGCAGTGGAGCTGGCAGACGGCCTATGTTGGAGATGCAGTCAAACCTGAGTGCAGCTAACATGCACAGCACTGTCTGGCAGTTAGCCTCTATTTTTAAAACAAAAATGGAGTTAAAAGCAGCTTTTCCCCTTTTGCCTGCAGAAATTAGGGAAGCTTACAGAAGATCATTCGACTGTACTAAGCGTCTGAAAAAATTACATATTGTGGAAATCAGCTCTATTAATTAGAATAGTTTAAGGCCGTACTTAATTACATGTTCCAGTACTCTAATTGTGTTTTGTTCTATGCTATTCAATGTGTTGGGAGCAAAGAAGGGGCTCATTTTCACCAAAGTAATTGCAGCTGGAAAAAATAATAAAACTCCTTTAAATAAATTGGATACATCAATTCAGTTCACTGATCTAGAGCACTCATTGCAATTACAGGGAGACCATATCCCAGCAACATGCATGGTGGGGGAAGGTGTGGCAGCAGACACGGGAAGTATCAAGTTTCAGACTTTTTTTGCAATTAAGAGGATAATTTCTAAGCAAAGTAAAGAATTGAGTCAGCTGATTTAGCAATGTTAATGGTGACCCCATGAATAAGTGCAAAGTTGATAGGCAGAGGCAGGAGAGGCGGATTTGTCATTAATCAAGTCAGAGTTTTGGGGGAAACTCGGAAGCGGTGCAGCAGCCCAGGTTCATTCTCAGCGCCACATCCCAAGCACTTAAAATGGCGCTGAAAGTTCAGTCTCTGAACTTTCTACAAAACTTTTTCCCAGCTTGTATTGCAGATGTCATCTGCACATAATGTGACTAGGAAAGAGCAGATGTCTTTTTCTAGTATTTTAATTCATTAATACATATGACAGCACTTAACTAATTTAGTCTTCCCTCCCCCAATTCCCAAAGGCTTTAGTAGCTCTGTCAGTGATACTGCTTATGATCCTGACTCTTCAAAGATTTAAGCACAAAATTTCTCCCAATAATTTGATTTTTCCAATAAACCTCACAGGTGAAAAGCAGTAACTAAGTCTTTTGTAACAATATACAGCAGCCTAAGGCTACAGGGAAGCTCAGTGCATGTCATTGAAATTGCAGTGGGAACGTAAGTAGGCAGAATGCAGATATCTAACTGGAATTTAACCAAAAGTTTGACAGCATCTCTGACTCTTGCCAAAAAAACATACCATAGGATTTGAATGAACTGGAGCCATGAGGGATTGAGTTTACATATCATCTAAAAGATAGCAAAGCCAGCCTGGATGGCATGCTTGGTATCAGTATGTAACTTCATCTATATTGCGCCCTACAGTGCGGTGGTGTTGATTGCCTCTGCTACCGTGAGTATGGAAAGCTAATTTTGCCCTGGCAGCACAAAACTTGATATGAGCTAATTCACTCTGTTTCATGTCAATATTTAACAGTCCACCACACCACATGTTACACCAAACAATATGCTGCTTTCTTCAGCTTCTTAGCAGGTTAAGCTTGCACTGATGTACAAGACTGCTCTGGTTGTTCTTCCTGAGTTAAGCTGGTTCAGATACATCTCTATACAGCCTTTTTGTCCGATAGACATATTCTAAGAGTATACTATTACTTTCTGAGGAAATAATTGCATTTTCTGGTCCTCTAGAGTGTTTTTTTTAACCCTACTTAGACATTGAAGGGGGACTTCTCTATTTAAGGCTGTTCACTGGGGGAAAAAAGGAAGGTGAGAGACACAGTATAAGATTTTCAGTAACATCTATGGGAAGTAGCATCCAAACTCTGACTGTCTTTCATTGAGACTTGAGCATCTAGCTCCCAGATCCCATTAAAAATTCCAGCCTATAAGGTCAGTGTCTGATAAGAGGCCAGGGTATAATGCTGTTCATATATCCTGGGATCTATTAGCTGTAAATTGTTATTCGAAAAAGAAAAAAGCTACTGTATATATTTCCTTAAGAAAGGGCAGATTTAAGATGGAAATTATTATAATTAACTTTGCTTTTACATTAACATTTAAAAATTATATTTTACAGCATAAAAATGCTTTAGGGACAATTTTTTACATTCTGGCTTCAGTGACAAGAATGGGAAAAATTCATTTGATTTCAATGGACCTGGATTTTCACTCTTTTTTTTAGTTTAACTACTATCTTTTATGTATATACAATAAAGTAACTAGTTTATCAGAAATTGGATTATGTTGCAGTAGGTATGTATCTTTTAAACTAAATTCCTATATCAATTTTCAGTAAATGGCCTGTAATTCAAAGGCTTATTTGTCATTTACTCAAACTGGACTAAGAATCTAGTTAGAAAAATTAACAGATTATGCTTTACTTAGTGATCTCTGGGAAATAAACTAATTATGTCATATTCGCTCTTAGTGGATACATAGCTGCTAATACAAAGCACCATACTAATTGTTGGAATTTGGACACAAGCCTGATGGTGAATGGCCATGGAAATTGATTCTTCCCACTAGGACAGGTCCCCAGCAGCTCAGGGTTGAAGCACTTTGGTAGTCTGGTTGCTTTGGGACTACATGAAGAATTTAGGATCTCAAACTGTCCCTTTTCACTCATAAGAAAATTGCATTAGATACCCATGCTAGTAGTATGTGAACTGTTTGATTATAAACTGGTTGTCTTCTTGTTCATGAGGTATGGTTTATTTTTCAGGTTATGGTTTTGTAGACTTTGACAGCCCAGCAGCTGCTCAGAAGGCAGTTTCTGCTTTAAAGGCTAGTGGAGTCCAAGCGCAGATGGCAAAGGTGAGTTAAAATAATTGGCTAATTCTTGCAATGGCTTCTGAAGATGAGCAAGCTTACACATTGGCAAAGCGCTGGCAGTGTGAATTCTCAGGTTGCAGGCCCTTTACAGAGAGTACAGACTGCAAGCCATGTGAGACATTAAGGTAACGAAATGGGGACTTTCAACTGGTTTATCCCTAATCAGCTCAGCTAATGTGGTAATGAAAGAAAGACAGTCTAGTAAAGTCTTCAAACTGCTCTGGTTGGATTTATCACTTTATTCATGATATTATTTTCCCATTGACTTCGTCAAGAGAATAATTAGCAGTAATTTATAAGAACCCACACTAAAGAAGGCTTCACAGATTAAATTCAACGTGTTAATTTCTGGACACAAGTGAATAGCTGAAATAATTTACAGGTTTTATATATTGCCTGTTTGTTGTTACTGAGGCTAGCAGTCTCACAATTTGGGGGTGAATTTTAAGCATACATGGCAAAATTTAAGCTTGGGATTCTGTCTTCAACTTTTCTAGTATATTTTGTGTTAACAAAATTAATATTTAGATCTGGACTCTCATGATAGATGTCTTCAAATTCTCAGCCAACTCTTTGGCAATCTATTTCTGCATCAGGGCAAAACAAAGCATTATTACAGAGAAAGAAATATAATCTTTCCTTTTGTCTCATTTTTACTGATCCTTGCTTCTGAATCCAGTTACTAGTTAACAGTGATCTTCAGAGCAGTGGTCTTTCAACCTAAAATAAGTTTTGCAAACCCGTAAAACTGGGGAGATAATACATTACTAGTGATTTTGTCATGGATTCTTGTTCAGTCAGATGTCCTGGTTCCAGCAGAATGCCATAGACACCACTATAAATTTATTAAATAAAGAAAATATTCCCATCATAATCTGTTCATGTAATTTGTGGTATCTTTTAAAGAAAATTTCTTTTGAATTTGAAAATTAGATTTAATTAAAAAAATTCCAGTAATTAAATAGTAATCTCAGAGTTTTTTTAATAAAGTAGAGTCTGCAGCAGATCTAGAAAATCTTTTATAGTTATCCATTAAGTACAGATTTTTTTCAGATGAGATATTTTCCACAGCTTCTCAGCTGAAGAGAACAGTTAAGCTAACAACATAAAATGTCTTTGGATGGGTTCCAGGGCGACAAAATGGAAACCATATGTTTCATACTTAATGCATGTTTCATTACAGCCATGACACAAACATACATGCTTACTGGGAAACACTGGCTTTTTTTTGTAATATTTTATGTATTTTAATAAAGACCTTTCAATTTACCTTTAGTTTTGAGATTTTATAACATATAACTAATGTTTTATTTAAATAAATATTGTATTTTATGAGAAGCCATTTCTTCAAAGCAGGATCACTATTTTAACATCTTAGTTAATCGCTGTAAAATATAGACCAGATTTTTCAAAGCCTCAGTCTACCACCTTATATATATGAAATCTAAGTAGGAGGAGAGAGAAAGGACAATACAACTCATATACATTTGTTTTGCTAATGAAAAGGTTTAGCTGTCTGATTTGTCTTCTTGACTCCAGTAGACAGAGAAGCTCCAATAATTCTCTATACTAATCTAATAAATATTTCTTAATTTTTTCCATAGTGTATTTTTCCAGATGCTTTCCTCTACCACTTAGTTGCAGAAAGAGACCATAGACTATATTGCTCATATTTCTTTCTGTTAGTATTAATTAAAAAATGTGTACCAGAATACTGGACAGTTTTGATAGGTTTTCTGATACTATGTGTGTATCAGGCCTGGTGACTTGAGGGTATTCTGTATATCTAAAGTTTGCATTAGACTGAAACATGTTATTCTGCTTCTCAATGTGGTAAGAGTGTTTGAATTATTTCCAAAAAAACCCCCAAAAAACAGTACCAAAGATTTCATGAGTGACTGGGAGGCTTGAGTGCTTTGATTTTTGTCTATCTGATTTGAGCCATTGGATTTTTTTATGGGAAGTGCTACTCTCCTTTTGTCTGAAAAATCATATCTCCAGTTGAATGCTTCAAGTTGAGAATCACAAGTCACTTAAAGTTGTTTTGACAAGATTAGCAAATCAGACTCCTCGCATACAAGAAACTGTATAAAAGTTTGCATGCATTTGTGTATTTACTACTTTATCCTTTTGCATGTTACCATCTGTGCTATAAAGTGGTCTTGTTACAGCGAAACTGTTTAGTGTGGCTTTACCCTGAATTTCACACCAAAAGATTTGGAGGAGAGTTTGTCAGCTGTCTCGCTGATGGGTTCCCTCATTGACCAGTACAACCGTGTCCGTCTCAAGGAGAAATACCAGTTGACTGGACCTGTCATTATGCCGCGTCCGTGGCTGGCAGTAGTATGGCTCCTTTGTGTGCTCTTTGTCCTCCCACATCACTGTGGCAGTCCCATGACCTGCAGCAGATGAAGTGGAAGGAAAAATTTTGTACTTGGAGCCGCACTCTGAATCTGACTGCCATAAACCACTTTTTGCAGTGTCACACTAGAGCTACACGTAGGGGAACAGTTATTTAACAGTTATTCACTTCAGCAAGATCATCGAAAAATCCTAGTCAATAGAAATACTTCAGATTATCCATAGTAAAGCTCTTCTTTATTTTATAGACATTGAATATCTGACTTTGTGAGGTTCTGTCCAATGGGTAAGATCATTCAGTACTCAGCTGTCTGTTTACAAGTTGATCTGACTCCAGAAAAATACAGGCTCATCTGCAACGTTTCAGCTAGTGTTGAGCAGCCTTGGAGGGCCTGGGGCCTGAGACTTAGCTTCGAGCCACGTCCTGTCAAATCTGTTCCAGTTGGGGTCATTGCAGAGAAGTGGCAACATCCTGAGAGCTGTCATGATGATAGTGTCAGTTAAAGAGCCAAATATTAGACAATTGCTCAAGAAACGTTATGTCTTCAATTATCCTGCTCTTTCAGAAGTCTGAATTTGGAAAACTTTACTAAGTTGATTGCTTCTGAAGCAACTTCAGAAGTTGTTGCTTTATGCTGGTTAAAAGTATCTTCTTCTGACAGCTAAACTGAAATGCCTCTGCTGAGTCGTGTTGGTCTGTCAGCTCACGCTGATGAAAGCTTACCATAAGCTGTTAGTGCACTGCCAGTGGATAGGTGCAGCTTTTTCACTGAAAAATAAAATGGAGGTAATGGGCAATTGCCTGTCTCCTCTATTTCGTTTGTATATTTCCAGCATTTAATCTTGTTAGTCTCTTTTCCAGGGCGCTTATGTGGCTGTGGAAAGGGATCAAGAGATGATGCGAGCTGTGATGGTAGCCGCTTTGTTTCAGGGCATGCTACAAAACCAATAGTTTATCTCTTACTCTAGAGATAAGGTAGGGAAAGAACAAGTATTTGTCTTGCAAGTGTACTGTTACTTCTAAACTAGTTAGTAACTGGCAGAATGTCCAATTTTTATTTTCGTTCATTTTAATTTCTTCTTGAAATTTCTCCATTTAATTATTTTATTGTCCTTGCTCCTAGAGGAGTGCTTTAATAATAAGCCAATGATAAAAAGTTCAAAAAGAAGGTTTTGCAGAACYACGCATTCCTAGATCAGATTAGTAGTGTTCTTGCAAAGCTCTGCTCATCCTCATGGTAAGGTTTGTTGTTTTATTAAAGATATAATTTGAATATCTCCATTTTCATGGCTCGATGAGCAATGGGATCTAAGATTTGCTCAGCAGCCTTCCCTTACTAAAGAATGACAAAGAATAAAGATTCCTTTTCAATGCTTCTGTAGTTGTTTGAATATTGTAACTTTCTTGGAGCGTGGAGTTTGGGCATCTGGTGACTCTCTTAAGAGGAATGTGGTATTGCTTAAATTTTGTAGAAAATGGTAGATTTGTAAATATTTTGTAGAAATGGTATTTTAAAATGAGACCATTAAAATAACAAATCATATTTTAAATACCAGTGAGGAAAGATCTGGTGCTTGGAAACCTTTGCCTGAATCCCAGCTCTTTATAATTCTGGGATAGAGGGCTAAAAAGTATGTAACAGGATATGAAATACTGCTTTCTCAGTGTTTAGTCAACTTAAATCGTATCGTACCTTACATTGTTTCTTAAATATAATGAACCCTAAAAAAAAAAAATTGTTTCTGTAGGAGCAGTACAGTCAATAAACAAACACTGCTGATCTTTGTTACAAAAGTTGTCATTTTTGCTGTCAGGATGGGTTTTTATTATCTGAGTGATTCCCCTCTCCTTCCCCCACCCCAAAGGTAAAATCAGTGAGATAACTAGGATTCTACACTGTTCAGAACAGATAGTAAATGTCTTAGCATCTGAAGCCAGATGCCTACAGGAAATGTACTGTATATGGGCATTTTGAATGGAGATTTTAAAAAACTGAAAATCTGTAAGGGGCATGCTAGAGACAGTGAAGCCTGAATGCTATAGAGATATGAGTAACTTAAATCCTCATACATTTTTGACATTGAACTTAATATGAGAAGTTTGAGTTGGTGTTCAGATAAAATTCTCTCTTGTTGAATGGTATTCATCTGTTGTTTACTCATGGCTCCAGAAGCAACTATTTCAGATGATTGGAAAAGCAGCCATTTTAAATGGAAAATTGGGTTTAATTCTTACTCCTCTGGATGTAAACTCATATGCAAATATAAAAGGTAAAAAAGTAAAAATTACTGAATAAGAATGGTTAATAAATAATACAGCTCTTTGCATCCTTCTATCTGATCTTCTATCAAATTTAAGCCAAGAGAACTATGATTGTATTTACAGCCTAAATAAAGTAGAGAATGTCTATATCGTACTGCCTGCAATGTAGAGATGTCTAAGCTAGTTAGACTACCAGCCTGGCTGCGGCAACTCAGAGCTCACTGAGTGCTAATTAACTTCCTTCTTGGCATGGCAGCGACAGTTGTATAGGCCTATTATCTAGCTCATGGTAGGTATACAAATTTCCAAGGTAATATGGTGAAAGGTTTATCGCTTTTACAACTGTTCTACATACTGAGTTACTGCGTTTTGTAAAGATCTTGTAGTGCGCTTTGGGCATCACAAGAAAGTCCACGTTGAGCATAGAGTCCAGTGCTCTCAAAAGTGTATTTCAGTCCTGTCTTTAAAATTGGCATGGTGCCCTCCCTTTAAAATAACTTACCACCCAAATCCAACACAATTGCAGTAGGTTCAATGAGCCTGATCCCCCAGCTTTTATGTTTTTGAAGACCTTGGCTTCCTTCCCGACTCCTCCTCTACTCCTGCTTTCTCTGTTCATGAGTTTTTTAGTTCTACCCTAGGCATCACTTAACTATGCTGTAAGATTGTCACTGACAGACCCTTACAGCTTAAACAAATGATATTCATTCTTTTCCCATTTGTGTTTTCCTAATTTTTTTCCTGTGGAAGTGCAAACTTATCTTTGGTAAATGTATGCTATTTATAACAGAACCCATAAAAATAATTCCTGGCCTTGGCGATCTGTGGACATAATTTTGAGCCAAGAAATGTTGTTCTATGTACCAATGTGCATTTTKGGGGGAAGACTCATTGTTTATCTGTTCAAAGATTTCTCCACAGTAGCACTTTTTTAGGACTTAGGGCATCATATTCACAATAATTCCCTCCTTTTCAAAATATTCACTTACTTGGGCTGGAGCAATTAAATATACTCCTACTTTTTGTATCAGATCTCACATTAACAACTCACCAAATATTTTCACCAATTTCAGGCTTGTGCAAAAAATTAGGGCTGTCTTTAGAATTGTTTCTCACGCAAGTTGCATCAGAAGGATGCCTGTGATAACACTGCAAAGTGTGTTTTACCAGCCTACGCTGATTATTCCACCATTCATAAGGTACTGTTGCCATATTCTGGAGCAGTCTATTGGCTCTCAAAGCAGTAGACCAACTCTTAAGCTCATTACCTAGGTTATTTTTTGGTTTGTTTTAAATATTAGACTGTTGGGTTCAGATTGATCCTCTAGAATCTAGAGATGTCTTAATCTTGTAATCTTTATATTCTTTACTAATGGTTAGGAAGGCAGAACTGTGAAGCTCTCCCTTTATCTTTCTTTCCAGTTAAGTCCATTGCAGGAGTATTTTTTATATTCTAAACTTATTTTAGATGACATTTTTCTTCAAACATTTGGAAAAGTGAACTGTCACACTATGACACAAGTCTGAATTGCAAGTCTGAATTGCACAGGAGGTAAGGGTTTTTCAGGAGGGGAGGGCCTGCTTAGCCGCTTGTCCTCATCTCTGTAGCAGAAGTCAAGGCTGTTCCATATCTGTTAAACATGATGTACTAAAGGCAGAAGAACATGACTTGGAGTTAGCAAGTATGAGAAACAGCTAACTTTTATGACTTTTAACAATGTATTGCTTTTTGTACTTGTCTTCACTGTGGCAACCTTCTGGAGAATTAAATAGGTTTTCATTCCTACAGAGTAAAGTAAGTAAATAAGTTTAGGTTACCATGGTAGCTAGTGCACTTAATCTAACTGGAGAAGGTAGGCATATTGCGATATTTTTTGTTCTTCATCTGGGCTTCTGAATGCCAAAGAACAGATGACAGGCAAACAGGAGCTAACTAAAGCAGTTTTTCACAGCAGTTTCTAGAAACTGTCTTGAAAGGAAAGTTTTCTTTTTACCCAGTTTGTGGTCCTTTTTGTAAGCAATAGCATTAAATCCTATAGTACAATTGTAATGAACTGTTTAAAAAAAATTAAAAAATATCCCTTCATTTGCATACTTAATTTTTAATTAGCTAAAATAAAAAGCTAGAAGATAGTTCTTTTAAATCTGCATATTGCAGATCACTGCAACAGTGCATATTACTGCAAAACCAAGTTCTTAGAAGTCGTTATACAATAAATTGAAGGTAAGCCAAACTTTGCTTACCTGAGGGCTAAATGACCATTATTGCAGGAATTGCATTTGCATAAAATAAGACAGTTAACAACCACTTCCCTTGTGTACACAGCTTCAGCCCACAAAAGTCTTATCTCAGTTGCTAAGCAGTGCTGTGGCTTTTCAGGCAAGGGTAGCATGCCCTATTACGGGCCTTGGTGGACTCTCTGAGCTTTCTGTGGAAAATGGTGGCACCCATGAGCAACGTTACAGCTCCCAGGGTGCACTTTTGTGCCCGCGTAGTAAAGAGCAAGCACGAATGCCAGGGAATAAAAAAGAAGTG
Source organism: Apteryx rowi (assembly GCF_003343035.1). Classification (NCBI taxonomy): domain Eukaryota; kingdom Metazoa; phylum Chordata; class Aves; order Apterygiformes; family Apterygidae; genus Apteryx; species Apteryx rowi. The sequence goes on from NW_020450727.1 coordinate 937,390, forward strand.
TATGATTGCATTGATAGTCTGATTGCAAACTTGAACATGGTGCTAATTGTAGTTAAAAATTTCTTTTTATATGGTTCTTATTCCTCTTTATAATACAGATGAGCCTATGAAAATGAATTAAAATGTTTAGTTTATTAATCATATAAAACGTTTTGGGGATTCCGGGCAACAAGTGAAGATTCTGGTAGCAATTTTTCTGCTGAATTGTCTTGTTAACAACTCCTGGTCAGCCAGTATGAAAACTGTGGCTAAAACAGACGTATTTCAGTGAGACACAGGCCAATTGTAAATTTTAAAATAGTTTCTATATGGAGGCAGACAAGCATTTAATCCCATCCTATCAGCCAGAGGATCTTCCATGCTGTGAGCAGTGCCTAGTCACATGTTTCTGAATGGCTATCTGTTAACTGTGACCTTACACAGAGCAAGAGAAAACAGATGTCTTATCATTTTGCCAAGTTTCTTGCTTGAATTTTAGGAACGGTTCCACACGCACAGGGAGGTTTTTGTTAATTTCTTTCAGATGATGGTAGAGCACTTCACATTATGTGGGACTCCTGATCACCACTTTTCCACTGAAATGAACGTTAGCCGTTGATTATTCCTATCCCTTTTCTGAGAAATATTGTATCTTCTATTCAGCTTATTAAGTTAGTGGTGTCAGTGCTTTTTAGGAACAGGAAGTGCACTGATCTAAGAGAGCACTGTTCTAAATGGTTGTTTTATTGTGTTCAGCTGGAGAAGTTCTGGAGACACATCTAAAGGTGTTTGGTGAGAAAAGACCAAGAGAAATTTGCTGACATGAATTGCTAAAAATAAAACATCCTAGTTGCCTCAGTAACACAAATACTTACTTTAGCTCAGAAATTCCCTGACATTTGCCCATAACCTGCACAGAACTGAGCACTTTCAGCACCTGCTGAAGGTTGTGTAAACTGAGGAGACCCTGCACTCAAAGATAATATGTAGACTCTCAAATTAAACAGTTTTCCTAGATCAGTTAAATCAAAAAAAAAAAGAAAAGAAAAGAAAAGAAATCTCAATGGTTCTGTGTTCTATTTTTTAATTTTTTAATTTTAGCTTACTAGCCTGAATCTTTCCACTGACTTTAGTGAGTTTTTTTTTTAATCATTCCCATGAAATGATACAAATCATTTAAAGGGATTTAGGATTTCTTAGGTGAAAGCAGTTTATATGGCTTCATGGATTTGAAACACAGAAAAATCTACCTTTGAATGCATTTAGAATTTTTACAGTCTTATAGGCAAGGTTTGAGTTGGGTTGTTCGTGTTGGCAAATATTTTTGATGCAGTCTCACTTACTTGCTAAATTGCAGAATAAAGATTAGAAACTTATATATCAGAGGAATTAATTTTCCCTTCTGAAACAGAGCTGTAATAATTACGCAAACCAAACTATGATGAGACAGGTTTCAGTAAGGAAGGAAGTCACAGAAGTTAATGTATTAAACTGCTGTTTGCCAGAGAGGCATAGGGACAAGTTAAAAAGTTTGTCTTTCTCCTAACTTCCTGAATTTTTAACTGTTTAACCATTTTCAGTGCCAAAACTTTATATAAGAGCAAACATCTGTTTGTACAGTGACTTTTGTGCAAGACAGGATAAAGATGGATAGGGAGTCCTAGCTGCAGTTACCATTTGGAAGTAAGCTTGGAAATCTAGCGTGTTCCAAGGGAAAGGAAATTACTTGCATCTTATAATCTCTCAAAACCCACCCAGATCACTATTTTAAGGCTTACTAGTCTAATGGAGATGACAGAAGCTGCATGATGGCAGAAGTAATAAAGGGGCAGACAAGGAGATGTTTCACACATTGCTAGGCATAATTTTTCCACTGCCAAACTCTATAATAAATTCCAAATATGTGCTAGTTTTGTCTAATAGGTAATAGGTCTACTCTACCAACAACATTATCTTTGTATTGTAAACCAACTAGCTTGGGAAGCAGAAACAGTCTTTTTTCCTACAAAATGAAGAAATGGATTAAATTAATCTATCCTGATCTATTTGCTCTTATGATTGAACTGCTGCCTGTGCCCAAGGGTTTGGGGCACTACCTAAACGTCTGCAGTCTTTGCACGCTTTGGAATGTGTTTGTTGGCATTTAAACTATTTTGTTCTGGGAGAATTACAAAGGAATGAAATCTCAGCTAGCATTCCCGAATTTCCCAGTGACCACCCGATTCTTTGGCCTTCTTTTTGCCCTTCCTCTCCCATACGTGCCCTCTTTACCGCTTCTAGCTATAGACGTTTGCAGAAATACCTTCAAATTCCCTATTCCCACTGTGGTCTGTATGTTCTGTTGAAGGATGAAAAGCAGAAATAACTGAATTCCTGGGAGTATTCTGGTTGGAATATACTGTCATAGAGAAAGTGTCAAGAAAGTAGGAGTTGGAGCTAAATCCTCTCCAGTCACCCATTCAGCACTCACCTGACAGAAATCCAATCTAGTTACTATTACAAAGTAAGGATTGTATCATGGGAAGCAAGTCAAATTTTTCCTTCGCAAAATATTTTCTGTTCAGAAAAGCAATTTCCTTAGAGAGAGCAATTTCCTCAGATGCCATTCCCTCTTTTTTTTTTTCCCTTCCCCCAGTTCCCAAAGGCACTTGCAAATTGGCTAGTGCTAATGTTGCTGATACTCTAAAGACAGAAGCATTCCTGTCTCTTTTTCTGATAACATGATTTTGTGGCATGATGTTCTCTCTGATAGGTTGGTAGGTGCAAGAATTATGCTCCCTAGTGTGTATGGAGGAAAAGCTTTGTGTCGCATCATGAATCCCAGTAGGCTTTTGTATACCTTTCAGCAAGGAAGGCCTGTGATCTCTTGTCCTGAATGCTCTTCACGTATAATGAAAATGTGGTAACCCCACAGGTTGGAACAGGAACCCCAGACAAGGGGAATGTGATATCCCCAGTCATCCAAAAAACACTTACTACTCTGCCATTCTGCATTTAAAGTGAATTTCTTTCTCCATTCATTGTTTCTGAATGTAAGCTTTGCGTTTTTGCATGTAGATTACATTTTTATTGGTATGAACAGAATGTGTCGTTTATTTTTTCATCTTTCCAAATGTTGTTAGGCTTTTGTAATAAGAACATTTTTATAATATAATTCAGGATTTGTATTATTATAGAATAAAAATATTAGCAAAGTAGATGAAAATGTTCTAAGGGTCTAATTTCCAACTTGTATGCTGTTTTCGGTTTTTTAGAGAAGTCTTAGCATGCTTGTGTACAGTATATTTTACAGCTTATAATAAAATTTTAAAAATGCAAAATTTTCTTTTCAAAGATTACTCTGAGTTTCAGAAAATTAACCTATAGCTAGAAATGCAATTTTGTGATGCCCATATCTAAAACCACAAATAAAGCTTTTGCTAATAACATTCATTAAAGAAGAAAGCAAGCCTACATCGCAAGTTATAAAACAGAATTGTCTAACACAGTCTAAGTAACAAATTAATTCTAAAAGCATTAAAGCTGTCTTTTTCTAAGATTCCTAGCTGAGAAAATATGAACTGTATGTCAAAAATATTGTAACATAGATTCTTTTCCCTCATGGATGAACACTGCCCAGCAAGGAATATTAATGTGAACTCTGGACTCTCAGTGAATCCATTTTCTCATCTTCTTTTTCTGCTGATTTTTTCTAATATGAAGGAGAAGTCAGATGTTCTAAGATAATTCAAACCATGAACTTCTCTGTGCACTGTGTGGATTCAATATTATTTTCAGGAGGAAATTTTTTTATTCTTTGTTTGTTTTCTTAAAACAGTATTTTCTTCATGTTGTTGCATGACTTGCCTAACACTAGGTACCAAGGAAAATGTGTAGTAATCAGACGCCATTTGTAAGCGACTTTAAATGGACTGACTAGGAGAACACCTGGGAAAAGGTTGTGTTTTGTAAGCTCTGTGGGAGTGCAGTGTGGCTAGGAGTTACAGTCGTCTCAGTGGCACTGTGTGCAGATGGGGAAGGTGCACAGAGAACGTTTCCCTTTCAGATGTCCTTTGATATAGAAATTTCTTAAAAATCCATACAGGAAACTTCAAAACATCAGCCCTTTCCAGCTGAATGTGAGACTGTGAAAAAGCAAACGGTGAAGAGCCTTAAGCACACACAGAATACAATTTACTTGAACATTTTTAGTTTCAATCTCTTTGGGAATGTGAAAATTTCAATCCTGTGCCCCCCCCATATTGCTAGCAAAACCTAGCCACAACTGAGAGGTGATATCTAGGATAGAAGATTATTACATTATACAATATGCTACTAAAGATACTGAGATATTATTAATGTAAGAGTAATTTAAGGACAAATTGATGTCTAATCTGCATAAGAGAGTATCACCAGCTATATAGCTATAATCACTTTAACGAATGCTTTGATTCCAGTAGGAAAGTGTTGTGGTTTTGCTTTTGTTTTCTGGTTTGATTTAAACTTCTCTCTGAATAAAGTTAGCCCTCTTGCGCAGAATGAAAATACGCTGAGGACTATGCCAACAAAATTTGGTTTGTTTCAGTCTGTAACTCCAGAAAAGTTCTCCTATAGAGTTTAATGCATCCTGTAGAGACTTAGATCTATACAGGGAGCCACGCTGATAGTCATCAAGGTTTTGCACAACTTTAGGGCCCAACTGGGTAATCTTTGTAGATTCAGGATGTATCACCATAGAGCATGGTCAGCAATTAGCAAGAAGAGAGAGGCGCCCAAGATGCATCCCAAATCAGAGCTAGAGAATCCAGAGACAAACACTGGAAATGACCGATTTCAACAAAAGTGTTTCCTGGGTCAAGGATGGAATTTCTTGTTAAATACATGAATCACAAAAAATGGATAGCCATATGGTTAAGGGAATTACAAAGATTTGACTACATTTGTCTCCTATAGCTAATAAGACCACTCATTCGCTGTCCTCCTCTGTCTTTTTGACTGTTGCTAGAGATAGTTTTTGGAAGACTTTTGTATTGTCTCAATACATAATGTAAAAGTTGGATGAAAACTCAGAAATGTTCATGTGTGGGAGAAGAAGATGGTGTCCCACTCACTTTTGTGTATATCAGCCTATTATGGTAATATTTTGGCAATGTACATACTTTTAAATGCATTTTCTCCTTTTTCTCTATTATTTTCATATTCGCATTCCAATCTTTTCTCTTTTTAATTTACTTCCAGCTTTTCTTTTAGCTGTTTTTCCACCTGTGTTATATTTGCAGTCTGCTTAGTTCTTTCCTTTGTTTTGTTTTTGCTTTTTCTTCTTCTTTATGGAAAACCTTAAACCTAAAGTTGTAATATAGTATATAAACTGGTCAATTATTCATCTTTTTCTCCACTTTAAAAATGTAATTGTCAGCAATATCTAAGGAAGAGGGGAGCTTCTCTTTGGAAGTCTGTATACAATGACAAAGGGGGGGATTGCTAATGCTAGGGAAGAGCAGCCTTTAGAAAGGGGCCTGGGAAGTCAAAATGTGTAACCGTAGTTGTATGTAATGGTTGTTATCCTTTGTGTTCAAAATGTCTTTCCAACGTATCAAGCAGGAACAATAATAGTTGTTTTTAATTCTGTTTCAGCAACAAGAACAAGATCCAACTAACTTATACATTTCCAATTTGCCACTTTCAATGGATGAGCAGGAGCTTGAGAACATGCTTAAACCGTTTGGGCAGGTTATCTCTACGAGGATACTGCGTGACTCGAGTGGGACAAGCCGTGGAGTTGGCTTTGCAAGGTACTTCAATGTCATTAGCCATGCTGTTTTTTCCTCTTTTTAATAGAAGAAGAATATATTCTTTATTTAAAAAAAAACAAACTTTTCCCAGATATTCAGGATTTCATCCAGAGTAGGTGGAAAAGGCAGAACTTATAGAAAGTGACCAAACTTTTAAAGAAAAGGGGATCTAAATAGAGACACCAGCAGGGCTTTGTTAATTTGTCCTTTGCTTAAGCTAATATGGCCGTGTCTCAGTTCATAAGGCTAAATCTGAATCTATTACTGTTACTGAACAACCATCTAGGGTAAGAGTCTGCTCTCCATAGCTTTCACTTCTTCATTGTACTTCTCCTTTCTCCTCTGCCCTGAACCAGCAAGCAAGAGTCATGCAGGGCTTTGGCATGGGCTAATCCCGTGGCTGGGGTTCAAGCCCATTATCCATGCCACCAGTTAAACCTAGGTTAACTGATCTTTATCTTTGCTAAATGTGGACTCCTCAAAAACATGGGGGGAATTAGCCTTCCTACGAAGGAGGGGAAGAAACTTCTGCTGTGGCATTTCTGGCTTTCGAGGCTTGAATTCCAGACAGAAGACCATAAGGAAGAACTTTTTTTTTCATTAGTTCCTCTAAGAAAATCAACTCATCATCACTCTTCAAACGTCAGTCCTTTGAATTTTCTGGCTCATTAACATGTTGTCATTTGGGAATGAAAATATTTTTATTCATTTACAGTAAATCTCACCTTAAAATATTTCACAGCTCAGTCAAATATTTCTCCCAAATCAACAAGAAAAAACATCTTCCATAAATAAGTAGACACCTCCTAAATACACTGTCCATGTGAGTCTACCTTTTCTCTAGTTAATACAGACTTTTGCTCTGGGGTCCCTTCATCAAAAGCTTTTTCTGCATACTTCTAGTATTTTCCCATGTCTGATTAAGTCCTGCTTTAAACCTCGGATGATGGCACAGTAATCAAAATTTGGAGGCTTTAGACTGGATATTTCTGTTATCAAAAATAGAGGCATGCTTTGAGCAATTGAGATTTGAGATTCTCAAAAATATTTTATAAAAACTCTGCCAACAATCAGGTTCCAATAATTCAGATATTCAGCCAATATGACAGTAGGTCTATGTCTGAACAACTAAAAAAGTCTAAAAATAGTGCACAAAGAAGAACTGAACAAATTATATCTCCTGATGAAGCCAAAAATTTTAGAGACTGGTTTCACTGTGATTTGACTATGGGAAGTTCACAGGACTGCGATTTTTTTTTTTTTCACGAGATCATTTATTTGCTTGGCAGACTGGCCTGTTTCAAAGAAACACAACAAAGGAACAAAATTAGAAGCAGTGGGAAGATATGTCTTTAATTATTTAAGACTGCAAAACCAGTGAGTTTGATTTCTACCCAGATTTCTTCCTCTCCCCTTCAAATAAATAATAAATGTTTGCGATATTTTTGGTGAAAGGTTAATTTGGCATTTTTATTTCATTCATATACTTGTAGTTTTTGTTTTTTGTACAAGCACATGTACGAGCATTTGAATGTGAACTCCATACAACTATATACAAAATGTGTGCATGTGTTTTTGGATGACTTACAAAGTGAGTATATACCCACATGTTATATTTACTAATTTTGAAAATACTGATATTTTCACTCAAATGCAGTATTTACTTTTTGGTACTATGAAGGGCAGAATCCAGTAGCATCTGAGCTTAAAATTCCATAGGCATTGCAAACTTATACTGTCTTTTCTTTCCAAACTTGCTTACTGACTGTTCCTGGAATCAGAGGGTTTTTAGGAAAGCTTTATTCCAGTACAGCCAGAAGAGTTTTTAAACTCTGCGTTAAAGTCCAAAAGATTGGTGTGTATCCAAAATCTTGTTTGTATTGAAGGCATTGTAAGAAATTAGTTTCAAAGTAAATATTTTCTCAATAGGTTCTGTATTATACTAATAATTTTTTGGAATAAGCTGCTAATACGATATCTACTCAGATTTTCTGCTCTTCTGCAAGGCAGATATTGGAACATTATTGGATGAAAGTTAGTTAAGATTAAGATTGTCCACAAAGCATGTAGACATAAAATAAAGATTTTCATTTCTTGCCTTCAGGAGCATTTTATTAGGTTAATAAGGGGTAGTATATTTTATCAAGTCCAGACTTGAGTCTGAGACTAAATTACATTGTTTTGAAAGAGGAAAAATTAGGTTTCTTTGATTCAGATCCAACAATCCAGAACTTCTGCAAGTTCTCTAGAAACATTTTTGAAACCATGAAGAAGTTTTGTTTAGTCTGCCATTTTGATGATTCTGCTTGTTGTCTGGGGCCTGTGCAGAAAGGCTATCAAAATTAAAAGGTGCCAAGACTTGCTACTTCTTAGAGCTGCTTCTTTGCTGCTCAAGTCGTTGGGCCTAGTTTGTGGATCTGCATTATAGAAACTCAATGAGTGAATGAAAAGAAAATCTCTGTTAGCGTCATCATTATCCAAACATCAGTTTGCAGACAGCTATAAAATATATTCTTCTTTTAAAAGAATTTTTTTTTTACCTCCCAGTCATGAATTCCAACTTAGTTCAGACTGGTAGTTACTCCATGGCACTGCAAAGATGCAGCTGCCATCTGTGTAGCCACACTCAGTAGAGAATGTCAGTCGTTCACCCAGCTCTCTCGTACTTCATCCAGCTATTAAGTCAAGTTTTGATAAGTGTGCTAACCTGTTCGGGATGCTGGATAAATTCTTGGAAACCATCACAGCTACTCAGTTATTAGTTCCTGTTTTTAAAGGTAACTTAGAGATGACAAAATAAGGGATGGTTGCATCATGTAGTTGTGATATTTTAGTTGCAATAGTTTAAGATATAAATTAAAAGCTACAAAGGCAGTTTGCGTAGTCAGGCATGTTTATATTTGGGTTTATTGCTCTTAAACCTTACAGACCCTTCAGAATCCTCTATCAAAAGTGGCATTAACTTTTGTTCTATGTACCATAGAAGCCAAGGATTGAATTATGAATGACTGTGTATCAATCCTTCTACTTTCTTCAGGACAGCATAGGACTTTGTACTACAGCTGTCCAAATTATGCTCTACCTAATCTTTAAATAAATACAAGTATTGTATTTGCAGTTTGGTATTGACTTTGGCCTCATATTGCGTAAAATCTTCATTCAGTTTAGTTTTACCTTTCTGAAGTTGTGTATTCTTAAAAACACCTATTCTGTTGCTCACACACGGGAAAGCAAGGTGCAAAAGTGAAGAGATAAAAAGCAAGAAATATGCTAAAAAAATTGCAAACATGGAATCTGGATGAGCATTTAATTTATGTAAATAATTATTTTCATAGGATGGAATCAACGGAAAAATGTGAAGCAGTGATTGCTCATTTTAATGGAAAATTCATAAAGACACCAGCAGGAGTTTCTGGTATGTTGTATATATTTCTAACAACATGTATGAATGGGATACCGCCTATATAGTGAAAGCCTGTCATGCTGATTGTTGTATCTGACTTCTCATTCAAAAGTAGGCTTATTAAAATTAAACTGTCTTCTTGGATGACAGTAATACTTGCTCGCTTGGAATACAGTATGTCATTTTCCTACAGTAAACCTTTTCTAGGAATCTGGTGCTGTTCTCTAGCAAATAGACAAGCAGCTCAGATGCCTTAAGCCAGCTATGCACAAATTTACATCCCACATAATCCCAGGTGAAGTCAGAAGACAAGTATGTGTTGTATTTGCATCAGAATAGAATTTGGTTGATTGTCCACAGACAATTTTTTTTAAAGAGAAAAGAAATGGACGACTTTTGCCATCTGTTGATGATTTTTCCAATTCCTTTCAAAAATGGCAAATTAGATTCTGCAGCAGTGCCTTTATGCCAGGCCTTTCATTCTTTGGGATATTTTGCTCTCATGTCAAAATAGGCTTTGAGGTTCTCCAGGAAGATGAAAGGAGATAGATAAAGAGTGCCAGTTCTAGAACTATTGTGCAAGGCAAAAGGAGGAGACGCTCCATAGTGCAATTTTGTCATCGCACCAGCTCCTTATCAATTTGCCTGTTTTGTCAGCACTATTTTTAAGAGACAAAAAGCATGTTCCATAAACACTCAAAAATCAGGAAAGGAAATTCGGAGCAGCAGAGTAAAATAGAAAGAAAACAGGATAATAACTGAGGAAAGAATATATGTCTAAGATTCCAGGCTTCTTTTGGCAACTATTTTATTGAGGATCCCAAGTGGGAATTTTGCAGTTTACATTGTTGATGCGTTTACTGAAGCCACCTTTATCCCACTGGTGATACATTCTCCATAGTCAGACCCTGACCCAGAGAACATAGGAAAAGGAAAACAGCAATCAGCAGGCAGAGAAGAATGTAGCCTGTTTTGTTAAAACTACATACATGCCTCATCCCTGGAAGATTGCTCCAGTTTGAGGCAGTCTGGGCTGTGGTAGGGATGGAAGGCTGCTTCAGAGCACAGGAAACCACTCCCTTCACCAGCGCTAATCTAATGCAGGGTTTTGACTTCACTGGCTTTTGCAGATCCTTTGCACTGGGATGGATTCCTGAGACTGTGATTATTTAGTTAAAACTTTGGATGTTATAGATAGGGGCTGTAACATTATTTTCCTATTATTTCATGTATTTAGCAATCTGTGTTTTTATGAGATGGAAAATCCCTTTAGGGGCAAGGAGATCATGGAATGATTTTCACTGAATGCTGGTTGTGCTGTGATCCACCCTTGGTGATTATTTTTATAGTGCTGCTATGGCTTAGACATAATTACAAGTAAAAAGTATGGGGAAACCAAGAGTTCAAATTAACATATAGGGGTTTAAATTCAATTACAGACAGTAAAAAACTGTAACTGAACCTCCTATTAATGCTTTTTAGTTTGCTCATTTGTATTGCCACTTGCATTATCCTGTCCTCAATGAGCAAGCTGTCAAGCGTATCATTGTTGATCATACTCTGTCGCTGGTGGGCCGTTGCTGAAGCTGGAGTTACACCCTTGTATTATCAGGTTCTAGCAGGTAGAAATAACAAATTGCTGCGCAGAATTATAAGAATGATTTCTGCAGAGAGTGTGGAGGAAAGAAACTAATGTAAAAGTGTGATTAATTAGGACAGCAAAATTTCCCAGAACTGGTGAATGTCAGAAAGGGGAAAATAAAGAAGGGTCTTTGGATGTAATCCACCTCCCTGACTTTAACTTCTAATGCTTACCTGCCCACGTCAAAGTAGTCATCTAGGTTCCCTGTCTAAAAAATGTAAAGAAGCACACACCTGCAGCGACCAATGTATCTCTGCTGGCAGCTGTCTTAGAATGGGATGAATCATGTCTGAAGGTAGCTATCTCTCACCAGTGGTTACAGAGCGTGTCTAGATGAGTAGCTCAGAAACAGATAACCCTAAATGTCTGGAAGTCAGTTAAGTGAGATGAGTCGCACCCTCCATGACGCTCAAAAACACTTAGCATTCTACTGTGCATTGTACAAATGAGTAGGTGTATAAGGGAGCTGTGAGAAATTAGTTCATTAAAGACCCTCAGTTTTCTTGTATTGCTTACAGTCCGAACTGTACTTTTGAAAGCCAGTGCTGTGAAGCTGTGTTGCTCTTGCAATGGTCTTTCTGGTGCTCACATTCTTGCTGGAGTTCCTCACCACAGAGCAGGCGTGTTTCTAGTAATGCAGCCTTACACGAGGGTGCAGCTTACACACGATAAGACACTGCAGGCTGCCAAACAGTGGAGCAGAGTCATAAGGCAACTGCGGTCTTAGACTACCTGCATGCAGAAAGTGGATGTAGTGGAAAGCTCTTGCACAAACAAAGGTTAGGAGAATGTTTGGAAATAGATTAGCATCTTTGGGGGTTATAGAGGAGCAAGTTCAAATACGTGCAAAGTAAAACTGTAGAAATGGAACTGTGTTTGAATTAAAACATTGTGTCCTAGAAACTTGGCTAAAATCAGCAAAGGGAGCTGGCTATAAAAACACTGTTATCAGGATGAGGAGGGTAGGAGAGAAGGGCTTGTAATGAAATAGGTGTGGGAGGAAGAACATCTGTTTAACAAAAACATGCTTTCATAAGGCAGCTTTGGTATTTTAACTAAGCTGGGATTTAAATGGAAGAATGGGTTAAACACAGTTAGAGAAAACATAGGTAAAACCTGGGAAGCATGAGAACATAAAACACCAAACCTTCTTTGAATCTGCAAGGGTTAAGGCAGCGCGTAGGGTTCACAAATGTGTCGATTGTAGAATTTTTGAGTGACAGGTGTCTCACACTGAATGTTGATGAAGCTGAACCCAGATGTACCAAACTACCCAGACTTTATTTCCCCACTCCATATTAGCTTAATGAAAAATATATTCAAAATTTAATGTGTCCTTGTTTGTTTTCAGTCAGCAAAAAGGAAGGTTAGCTCAGAGAGCAATACCAAATCCACTGCAAGTTAGTATAATTCTAAATCTCCTAGGAGCAGTATATTAGTTTCACTGTTTTTTCTAGTCCTGAGTTTTGTGTTTTGCTATATAAGTTATTTTAATACTGTTTCTGTTTTGTGGAATATGACATTTTGTTTGTTTCTCTCAGACCTTCGATTTTTGTATTTCCTACCCTTTTTAACTACATGATTATTACATTACTATTATAATCTTGAAATAACATTTGTATTTAGTTCTACTTTTCTCTTTTAAAAACTATTGTCTTTACTGAATAATGTGATATTTAAAGCTTTTCATTTGTCTTGTGAAATGTGAACCTCATGAGGTGAATTGGAGGAAGCAGAGACTAGCATAAGGAGCCAGGACACAGAGGATGAGCAGTGAGGACAGAGAGAGCATACTTAAGCTCCCTCCCATAAAGATTTTGTCTAATGTTCACTATGTTTTTATTTTGTGTTGGACTCGTAACAATTCTGTAAATGACCTGCTGGGCAAAATCATGACAGGCATCTTCTCCCTTTCACAGTCACTTGTAGCTACATGATATTATATGAGAATAATTATATAAACAATTAATGTGCAAGGAAATGAAAAAGCAATAGAGAGAAAAAATGAGAAAAAGGAGAAAATGGAGAAATTGAAGTGGTGTTAGCAATTGTACTGTGGAATCTGTGAGGACTCACCAAGTTATGTGGGAATAAAAATCCCCGTGGTGTGGGAAGTCTGAGTGTATTTGTCTCATTTACACCATTTTACCTTTAAAATGAAGAATATAGAAGTTACAAAGTTATGAAAGCTTTATGCCTGTTATAAAGGTTTTATGGATTCTGTCATACTTACTTTAATGAAAAATAACTTCTGTGATTTTTTTTGTTTTCATAGGAGTGAAGTAGAGAGCATTTTTGCTGAGCATCCTGTAGCATTTTTACTTTTGCTGTAATACTGGTGGGTTATGGTGATGACCCAATAGTGATAGGTTATGCATGACTCACCCTTCTCTTCCCACTTACAGCAAAGATTTTGATCGCTCAGATTCTGTTTCAGTGAAGAAACTAAAGACAGCTGTGAGAGCCCTGCTCCTGACTGTAGACTAGGAGAAGGTACACTAGGTGCAGTAGACACTGCTGGTTGAAATGATTCTCATCCTGGACATCTGCTGCAGGAGAGGAATGAAAATGAAATAGTTATTCTGTGGCAGTCATTTCTGAGCTTTTTCTATCTGCTTACCTCTAAAAAGTATCCAGCGCTACAGAACCCTGTATAGTGAATTTAAGCCTCTTGACAAGTAAGCTAACATTTCTTAGTCATCTTTCACAGATCCTTTAGAAATAAACCACAGTTTGAAAACCTAAAGGGTATCAAGAGGTCACAGTGCTGGTGTTAGTCCTGATTGCCTCACCGAACTCAGCAGAGCCAAGATTTTACCCGTTAGATCAAAAATTTGAAGTGCTCAGTGCTCTAATTCTCATAGTTCATAATTGCTGCTTTGTTTTAAGGAGAAACATTGGAACAGAAAAAATAATCCTATTTATAACTACTCAAAATATACTCCTATGGCACCCCTAAAATTATTAAAGAAATGTAACCCTGAGCACTGCATTTAAGTGAAGATTAGGATGGTGAGGAGGATATGTTTTGTTTCTCTTTAAACATATAAAGCTACTGATACTTGAGATCTTGGGTTGCACAACTTTTTTAATCCCCAGAGCTTTTGGCAAAAGTTTCTAGCCGTACAGGCTTGCTGTATCATTAAAGTGATGTTTTAATGTTAGAATTCATTAGTACCATGTGCTTTGTCACTCAGAAATATGCAATGAGAATCACTAAAAGATGCAGTTTAGCTGAAAACTGATTAAAAGAATCCTATTTAAAAATATTTTGTTGTATTAATATATGAAAAGCAGAGCTTATTGAAATGTTGATGGAATTAGCCACATAGAGTCAAGAATGCAAACGTGCAGTCCAATACAAGAACATCAGTTTTGTTCTTGTATTTCATAGTATAACTCGTTACATATTTGGGCAGACACTGAGCAAACCAAGACTGAATCCTGCTGTACGTATGTGTACAATATGGGTATAAGGGCATACAACAGGGAAGTATTTACATTCCTTTCAAAGCCTGTCACTTCACTCTCTAACATTACATCCACATATGTCTTTCTTCTGTTAAAACATTAGTTTTAGAGGAGGGCAATCCAGGGAAAGTGGAGATGCTCAGCACTTTCCACAGTCAGGTTTTAAAACACTGAATTGGTGTTAAACCTCAAAAGAGCACACAGTTAGAGAACGCCTTGGTGGCAGCAGCTCAACAGAGATCTACGTATGGTTAAGAGGTTTGGCTGGTTTCCGTTAAGTGTCGGTAGAGTGGGCATTTTAAGCGGGTTGTCCTAGCTGTTGAAGTATAAAACCACTGTGAATTTTAGCCCTTTAAATCAGCCATCATTATTATTCTATCCTAAATACAACTCAGAATTTCTGTACTAAGTGTCTCTCCGTCTTGCACATCCAGACAAATCACTGAGTGATTAATGGTCCCCTGCATCACTGGGCTGCACACTTCCCAACAACTAAACAATAAAAATGACTCTCCCTTCCTTCCTGGACCGTAAAAAAAGATTGCTTGGCTGGTTTGTAGGGTTTGTTGGGTTTTTTTGTTTTTACATATCTAATATATATGTTTGTACATATATGTTGTATATATGTTGTATGTACAAGAGAAAAAATAGGTATTTGTGAAAAATATGAGGAAAGCTAAGCTGAAGAAGTAAATTTCAGATATCATTCTGAAGAGAGTAAGGGCGATGTTCATCCTTCTGTGGGAGGGGGATCGAGAGATCATATTCAGCTCCTGTGAAGGTTTTTATCTTCTTCTTATGAACCTCCCCCCGATGACTATCATCAGTTGTGTCCTCAATGCAATGAACATACTTGTACTCAGGTCCCAAGCATGGAAGAACAGTCAAAAATTACAGGTAGGCTTTCAATCGCAGCAGCCCTCGCTATGAGCGTTCGGATTGGGACTGGGAACGCGGGCAGGGCAGCGCCACACAGCTCTCGCAGCAGCTGGTGGTCTTGCGCAGACGGGCTGCTTTGTTCTTTGGTGCGAGCTGGAATGTCCTCAGCATTTGGCTTTGCTTAGAGGCACAGGGCTGAGCACGAGAAGCGGGAGGTCAGAAATACAAGGGTTCCCATGACCAGATCTGTGCAATAACATGGAGCACAAACTTCTGGCAAATCACAAACTGATGCCTGTTTTTTTCATTGCCGCAGGTAGTAGATATTGTATATACGCAGTCAAATACATGTGGGTGATTGTTCTTCCAAGTTTCTTTCTTTTTAAACTTGCTAGGAGAGTGTTTCCAGTGCACCACAGAAGATGTCCTGCTATTTAAAATTTAGTTGTTTTCAGTTATCCATTGATAAAAATTCATATTTATTCTTAAAAATTTTTTCCTTGATCATTTTATTCAAGCAGTTGAACAGATTTGCTCTGACATTTTAAAATAAATTATCTTTATCTTGAGACAATGGTGGAAAATGTAAGCCCATAGTAACCCTTTCAAAAAAGTTTTGTACAACTCACCATGGTGGTTTTTAATGAAAGCATAATGCAGCTTTAAATGAAGTATTTACTACCTGTAATACAGAATCAGATGGCTAGAATCATGTAGGCATTTTCTGATGCCTTTATATGCCATTTTCAAGTCAATTTCTTTTGACTTCATCCAAGTTTTACACTATGTATTTTGGAAGTTGCATCTGCTTCCCACAATACCAGATGATTTGAAATAAGTGATAATTAACCAAAGATAAATACTTAACTTGGGGAGTAGCTTTTTTCATTTTAGGGAGTTACTTAAATATTTGGATATCAGATTTCCCCTTTTGCTTAATTTGTTTTTTCCTCATCGTGTAAAATCATGACTCAAAATAATTTAGGGCCAGAACCTGATATCTTTAACCATACTGAGTAATATTTTCCTTCCAGATAAACTCCACTTATTTCAGTAGAACTGTATGTATATTAAAATTCTGTGTGATATAAGCAAGGTTATTAGAATCTAGCTTTTATAAAATAGCATCAAAGTATCCTTTGGTATATTGATATTGTGCCCTTCTCCCCCAAATATACTAAGACAGAAGTCACTTCTTACGATAGAAGACTCCAAAACAAAACTGAATTCTGGTAATACAAACAATCCCCTCAGCCATGCAGAATTTTGATGACAGTATGTTCTCCAGTTTCTGCCTTGTATTGTGGGGTTTTTGTTATTCGTTGTGGGTTTACTCCACTGTTTCCTAGGTCTTCAGTATTTTTCCAGTGTCATCAACCTAACCTTTCCCTAGTTTATTTTATGAGTATAGGATTTTAATTACCACTCTGTGTAAGGTGATCCATTCTAGGTTAATTTTGTTGTCATGTTTAGTACTCAAGCCTGACTCAGAAATTATAAAGTTATTTGACTACCAAATAACAGCACAGCAGCAGCAGCAGCAGTACAAGTCTCTGACAGATGTGTGGTCAATGTTGGAGATGAGACTAGGGGCCATCTGCAAATTTTGTCTCCAAGTTCATTCATCTTTTATACAGAAGGCTGTCAAGAAATGTATTGCGTGAAGTGGGTATTTTCCCAGTAAAGCTGGAGGTAGTTTTTTATATATTCCAGCCAAAACCAGTGATGACGACCAGTAGCAGCTATGTCAGATTTGTGCCGATAGTTTAAAAGGAAGGCTCTTTGCCAGGTTATCAGTCCCCTGAGGTTTCCAATACTTAGTGTTATTCTGACCTACGCGAGAACCAATAGATTTTGGTGCATGATGTATGCTACTATGTTACTCTGGGTTGTTGCTTTGTTTTATTTTTTCTTCCTAGTCCTATGTGTTTGATATGCACTTGGAAACGCGTGTGTTTTCAGATCCAGCCCTGTCTCATTCAGGTGTTCCCAATTTGAGAAAGACTAGAGGAGTGCCATGTAAAAGCTTAGACAGCTCATGCGTCAGGAATTATTGGCAGAGAAACGTT
Source organism: Apteryx rowi (assembly GCF_003343035.1). NCBI lineage: Eukaryota > Metazoa > Chordata > Aves > Apterygiformes > Apterygidae > Apteryx > Apteryx rowi. The sequence goes on from NW_020450727.1 coordinate 954,604, forward strand.
CACATCCAAGTCACAACAGTGCTTCCACCCTGTGATTAGGAAGGGTGTGGTTTGGTGTAGCAGAGCTGTGCTTCAGTCATAGATACTTAGAAACTATTATAATTTAAGCTAGTAATAGGGAAAGAATATTTTGCAGACTTTTCCTTCTGGTTGCTCAAATTTTGACATTAGAAATTGAAGTCATGGTCAGGATTATGTTATGCAAAATCTTTGAAAGAATATATAGTGATCCCATTTCATGACATTATGCAAAGAACAAGATAAAAGAAAAATCTTGAAGAATTTCTGGTTGTATTGTATATTCTTTATAAAGCAGAGATAAAAAGGGAATAAAAAGTTGTAGCAATTTTTTTGGTGCGAGGTGGCAGGAGATAAAGGGTACCCACTCTTCCCTGCAGATTAGAGTATGTGGAAGGAAGTACTGTGCCAGCTTTTCTGGCTATTCTGGATGAGCAGAGCAGTTGAAGTTTTGGGATATTACTGAAACTCCAAGGGAAAATTCAAAAACATTAAAGCCCTTTTGCCAGATTTATTCTCCACCTTCCTTAGATGTACCTCCTAAAAGTCATAGCTCAGAACTGGAATGTCAGTTCTCATTAATCCACGGAACAACAGACACACAGCCAGGATATTCGGGTCGTGTTTCTTTCCAACAGGTTTTAGAGTGGTGCTTTAAAATCAAAGATATAAGGCATTCCAGGTGCTCCCTGTGTGTGTGGCAGCTATTTTTGTGCTGTGCAGAACAGTCATTGGTGCACTAGTATGAGTCTGTGTTATTTAACTGTAATATTAGAAATACAAATTAAGAAACATACCTCATTGGGAATGCTGAACGCTTGTACATAAAAAACTACTTCAAGTAACATTCCTTCTTTCTTCTCAGTTCCTGCAGAACCTTTATTGTGCAAGTTTGCAGATGGAGGACAGAAAAAGAGACAGAATCAGAATAAATATATACAGAATGGAAGAGCATGGCACAGAGAAGGCGAGGTGAGACTTGTAAGTCCTCCCTTCAAGCTTTAGTGTGGGTGTACAGTAATGAATACTTACAAAAATGATAGGCACTGAGACTTCTTGGCTTGGCCCTTTGGCATATTAAATACGTACCAGCAACTCTTACCTGACAGTTTGCAAATCTATAAAATATTTAACTGTATCTTTTTTAAGAAGAAAAAAAGGTAAAAAGTGAAAGATTACATCCTACCTGATTAAAGCAAACAATACAGTATCTCCTTCGAATTGGTCAGGAATATACCTGAAGTATATCTCCCATAGTCAGAACATAGTCCTAGTCAGAACAGAAGCCATAACTTTATTTATGTATAGTAATCCTTTTGTTTATGCAACACTGAAATGGTGATGTTTTATAAGACTTAAACAGTATACAAATGCAGTGCAGCATTTTTTTTTTTCTATAGGAACAATATCACAGTTTTTTTTAAACCTTAATGTTCAAGATAATACTTTCAGAGGTTTGCTGTGATAAGCAAACCTAGACACTTCATATATATAAGACAACAAAATTCACGTGTCTTCTGAAAAACAGCACTCCCTGTTCATTTTTATAGTTAATATATTGTAGGCAACACCCTAATATAATCATGTTCATGCCCGGCCTCTCAAACACACATGTGTTCTCAAAGCCAGATATGTCATGGATGCATTTGGTTCCTCACATTGGAACTTGGAAGCTTGTACTCTTAGTCAGCATCACTGACTCTCTTTATTATGTAATTCCTTCTGTTCATTAGCTTTTCCCTTACTGTTGAATAATAAACTATCTCTAGACAAATTTTCAGTTAAAAGCAATACAGCTAAAGAAAGAGTAGGAGAAATAAAATGAATTTTTTCAACTCTTGCTTTCCACTTTTTTTTTTTTTTAAAGGCTGGAATGACACTTACTTATGATCCAACCACAGCTGCTTTACAAAATGGGTATGTCAAATAATGGCACACTAAAAAAATTCTTTGCATTATGGCAGATGCATAAAACTATTATATCTCTGGCATTTAATAAATATTTCTGTATTTTCTAGATTTTATCCTTCGCCCTACAGTATTACAGCAAACAGAATGATCACTCAAACATCTATTACGCCATATATTGCTTCTCCGGTTTCCACATACCAGGTTTGTATTTAGAACTTAGTAGCTGAAATGATTAATTGAAGCTTATGTCTATTATCAATTGCTATCTCTGATTTTATGAATTCTGCAGAAATGCTGTATTTTAATGTGGTGACCTCTAAATGCTGTATAGCATAAAAACGAAGGTCTTACAGATTCCTAAAAGGGTGTTTGTTTCAGGAAGCACAGCAATTTAATGAGATAGGTGGTGTCTTGCGAAACAAAGTCTCTAATTTGTGGTGATACCTAAGGTATTTGTAGCCAGTTCTGCATGTCATGTATGGTTTTTTTCTCTTGGTAGAATTCTTTATATATCAATAATACATCTTTAAGATAACTCTTCTTTATCTAAACCCCTCTTGAATTAACTAAATTCTATTTCAAAAATCTCTCTCCATGCTTTTTGGACTTTTCTTCAGGTTGTTTCAGTGCAAAAAAAGCCCAGGAATAATGCATTATGTAGGTATACTAAGAATATAGAAACTTGCTTGATGTTAGAGAAGGAAACTTGAAAGAGAGTTTAGAATTGAAATTACATTAGCATTCAGATTCAGTATTTTCTTATTAGGAGTAAAGCATTTGRTCGTCTAGATAAGTGTTTTTAACCCAAAAGTTACTTTATTAAGGACAACAAATTAGAACATCCACTGTATACATTTTGAGTTCTTAGAGCCCAATCCAAAACTTTCTGAGAAGGAGTCTCTCTTCTTCTCATTTTGATAGGCACCGTTTTGGGCCCCTGATACAGGAGATTGCCAAAGAATTCAATGATTTTTGCACTTTGGTATAAATCTCTTAGGTATGCTCAATTTTAGGTCATTGCACATTTCACTTTACAAACAACTTGCATTTAATGCAACTGATATAGCTGTCTCAGATGTACAGTATAGTATTTAGTACTAGAAACTTGCCTGTTATCACAAGGTAAGCTAAACGATTGGTTATTCTAGGCATTTTACTGCTTAACACATGGACAGAGTAAATAGCAATGATTCAGGTCAGGTAGTAAGTAATCACAAACAATTAAATGTTGAAAGTTTTTACCCCTGCGTGTCAGGGGAAGGAGAGGAGGCTTTTTGTTTTTTAGTGAGAGAAGTGCTAAGTTTCCTGCCTTACTATGGTGAAAATCATTTGCGTGTAGAAGGCAAACAGCAGCACTGTGGGCAATTTAGTCAGTATTCCTTTGCAGAAATTTCCATGTACTCTCCCATTCCAGGTGAGAACAATGAAGAAAAACTGTTTAACATTAGTTTGGAGGTCTAATGATTTCTTGCATGACCAAAGGGTTATGTAGGACATGAAACAGTATTCTCTGGCGTAAAGGGCATCTGGATTAATTTTATATTAATTTTTGAGGCGACTTATGCAACAAAATGTTTGTTGTCTGCAGATGGTGCTTGAACTATCTTTTTCAGAATATGAAATCATTTTGCTTTGTACAGGAATATTACAAAAATTACAAGAAGTTCTTACCTGGAAAAATATTCCAGCACTGCTATTCTTTATTGAAATATAAATTATGAATCAATTTAGACTCTCAGATATTCAGAGTGCAAGTAAAAGTTGGAAGTTGGTATAGAAACATGTTGCTTATGAACATAGAACCAATCTTCTGGGCTAACTGAGATATGCAGGCCACAATATTGTATGTTTCCAAAAATGTTGTTACCAGTGTTTCAACATATATATCATGGAACTGAAATTGTTATGGTTGGAGTTACTAACATCATGATGTTTAAAATGCCACAGTAAAAGGAAATGAAAATCAAACTGAAATATTCTGTATTGGGGAGGGAGGAGGTTCTTGGCCGGAAGGGTTTCACAATTTGAGCATTAGTCACATCTTCATTACTGATCTGTTATTGAAACTTGCAGCATTCTGTCATCTACACAGCAGCATGTATCAGAAGAGTGTGATTTATTTTTTCTTCTTTGGGGCATGGTATAACCTGTTGCTAGATTTATTCTTACTAAATGTAAACAAATTTAATAAAGTTTTGGTTAGTGTTTGTTTCTACAACTCCTGTATACCCAAATGACAGTACTAAGCCAGTTACTATCATAGTAGGAGTAGATTAGCCAAGGCTTTAGTCAGGCTGTACCAGTATTTTTGCCATTAAGCTTTTGCCTGGGGAAAGGGAGGGTTCAAGTCTTTTTCCCTTTTTTACCATCCCATTTTGAACTCCCAGTTGCTCTTTTTCTGATTGAAAAAGAAAAAAAATCTGATTTGAAAGGCAGTACCAAAAGGAAGGAAGAAATACTTCCTTCTTGCAGAAAATACCTCACCTTGATTGTCAAGGTCTGTCTACCTGTGCTGTTCACGGGACTCTGGGAATGATGGTGGAGGCATCTGAGAGGTTTAAAACATCTGGCAGCAGTGATGAGTCTGTTCTGCATGCACAGTGTAGTTCAGAGTCCTGCCTTATCCAGCACATATGGCACCTGCAGGAGGTGGAGATGAGACATTTACATCTTAGCTTTAATATTTCGTACAGGACAATTTTTCAAAGAGCTATTCCAACCATCTTTTTTAAAATAAGATAACCATATAACCTATTAGTGTATCTTTTAATCTTTTTAATTTACCTTGTCATGCAAGTTAGGCATCCTGCCTCAATTTAAGTACTTGGATAATCAGTTTTTTGGAGAGAAAACATGCCGCCTGTGAGAGGAGGAATGCTCATCAGAGGAGCTCATCCTCTTTCTGTACTTTGGGAATAATACATAGCAATTCTCTTAAGTCCTATCATTGTCCTTGTAACAGGAATGCGGCAGAATTCCTGGGATTTTTTTTTCTTTTGCAAATCCAATAATTTTTTATTCCAATCACAGTAGGAGGCAAATGATGCTATATATAACTGAGACCCTAATTATTTTTCCCAATGGAATTTCAAAGACGGATGGGTGCCCCTCTTTTCAGCAAAGCAGAAGTCTGTCATCTATGTTTATTTGAACCCTTTGCATGTAGTTAATAAGGTTTCTGAGACCTGCTTTAGGAAACATAGGGTACTGCTGTGAAAGGTGCATGTGATATATTATCTCCAAGTCTTGTTTCTGATGATACTCCTCCAGATAAAGGTATGATAAAAAAGCTTTAAATTAGTGTGGCTCCACACAGTGACCAGTTTCAATAAAAAGCGAGTAAACAAGGGAAGGGGCTTATTAACATGATTTATTAAAATTTGACTATATTTCAGTTGGAATATTCACAAAAGGAATGATTAAAATGAAAATAAAACACCAATTTTGTTCTAGGTTCAGAGTCCTTCTTGGATGCAGCCTCAACCGTATATAATGCAGCACCCTGTAAGTTTTTATGCTTTCTCATCATTGTGTTACTGATTGTATAAACACTTTACATATTTTAAACAGCAGGAAATAGATCAGTTCCCACCCAATTACTTCTAGAGTCTTGACAATTACATCACGATGATTAAATCATGGATCAAAAAGAAAAGACAAACAAAGATTGTAACCTGAACTGGGGTCTCAATTTATTCAGAAAAAAAATAGCTGTCTTCAGGGTGTCAAGTGATGAGGACAATTAGAGTTACCAAGTCAGTGTACTGAGATTGTTTTTTTTCCCCTAAACGAAGAGAACTCTGCAATTATATACTGTGTACGTAACAGTGGCTGAAATCAAAAGTCCTAATTTTTAGCATGGATCTGGAACAGTTCAGCCTGGATAACTTATGAAAGCCAGATGGATATAGTGATATAAATGGCATTATGGGCACTCACTTAAGAAAACCTGCATAACTTGTTGTGGCTTCCGCACCCATGAGTAATGCTAGTCTCCCTACACTTTGGCTGGGACATCTTTATACCAGACAGTCAAGTATTCTCATCTATGCTCATATTTTCCTTTTCATCTGTTTCATTTGCCAATTGAGTACCATTATACCTGAGAGTTATTAGGTTTCTTGATATGAGCATTATAAATAATGACAGGCACTTTAATATATGCACTAGTATGGTTAACAAACAAGTCGGTTTCCAGATATAGAAAGGATATTGGCTTGACTTTAATTAACCTCTCCATGCAGATTATAGAATGTAAATCTTCTTGGCAGATCATTTTCTTCATGTCCATGCAGAGAAGGTGGTACTGAACCTGAACATCCTCTCACACACTTGTATTTTTGTTTCTAGTGCTAAACACAACTGATCTTAATTTTGCTCTCTGTCAACATAGATTTTCACAGAACTATCTTGCAAATTATGCTGTGAAAGACACCCATAAATATGTTATAATGCTGTATGACATATTAGTTTCACAGATAAACAGTATGAGATATTTCATAGTTGAAAATAAAGATCTAGATTCCTGACTTAAGTTTAGTTTTGGCCTGTGCAAAGACTGGTGCTGTCTTACTCATTTGCTTTGCAGAGAAGGCTGCAGTCTACAGACAGGAAATTCTTTTAGTGTTTGATGTGCCTGTGACTCATTTCATCTACCCTGGTCACATGGTTGTTTTTCCAACTATACTCTGTAGGGTTTTTTCTTTTTAAGGAATAGTTATTGATTCAAAACACTGTTTTTCAGTACACTGCAATTATTTCTGTTAGCTTTGTGCTTCCATCAATTTTAATCAACACTTCTGCAAGTATAACAGTATATACAATGAGTTTGGAAATGTGTTTTTGCAGAACATGATTGGTAAAATGTTGCTAGCCCTTCATTTTAGATAACCCTGAAAACCTTACCAGTGCACTCTGCATATTTAGCAATCTCAAGTGTTTGTTTAAAAATTCTGCATATACTCTTAAATAGAGATAAAAAGAATAAAATGTTACAGGTGTGATAGAAAGACCATCATGGTAGCTAGCATTTTGACAAAGAACCACTCTTTTACACAATTCTGCTAACCCACCCTTCTAAAATTTGAAACCAGCCATAAGTCAGGGCAGCGCTGTCTTGTGTGTGAACATCACATGTGTGCAGGTAGAATTCCCCCATTGCAAATATTCATATTCCTAAAGAAACGAAACATAAGTTTCTTCTTAAAGCCTGAGATTCCAAAGCTTAAGCTAAGTGACTCTATACCTGCTAATGTGTGTAAATTTTTACTTTCAAATTAGCTTCTGGTTAAAGTGATGTTTTATAAAGTGTTTTCAGTGGGTGTCTCCAAAGAATTGTACATCAGTGGCACATTCAGTAGGAAGTCAATGCAGTACTTACCCAAGCAGATGGGCTTGCACGGTTTGGTAATGGGATCGAATGCCTAAGACTAATAGTATTCTGAATCAGTGCCTTGGATTAGGGAGAATTCTTGTGGTGTATCTCCTTGGAAGGAAAGCCCGTACTTACTCTCTCCAATCACAAGTGTATTTAAAGTCTGAATGTTGCCTAACCTTTTCTTCCTTCCTCTCTCTTAATAGGGTGCTGTACTGACTCCCTCCATGGACCACACCATGTCACTACAGCCTGCATCAATGATAAGCCCTCTGACACAGCAGATGAGTCATCTTTCATTAGGCAGTACTGGAACAGTATGTAGCAATTTAATACAAAATAGAACTTATACAAGTGGAAAATATTGCATGTAGATCACAGTATGTATGTACAGTTTATATGTAAAAAAAAGTCCTTATTTTTCCATCCAGTAAACTCTTAAGTACTGTCTCTGTATATGAATCAAATGACTGTATTCAGTAGTTTGTATTCAGTCTATAAACTGATTAGAAATGGGAAATTAAGAGTAAATAAAATAGATCAAAGGCAATGAAAGGAACCCAGGAACTAACTCTAGAATTGAACTGAAAAAGAAACAATAGTTGTTTTTACTCTTCAGGAGACCAGAGTTGCTGAAAGCTATGCATAGTGTGGTGGAACAGAAACTAGACCAGAAGAACAACTGTAGGGTAGCTTCTAAACTGAAAGATCCTTCCTTTCTGAGCAGATAGTATTTTTTTAAAACAGGAGGACTGGAATTACAGAAGGAAAAATCCTTCACCTTGCGTTTAAAAGCCTAGTTTGTGTTCTTTGATAACACTATAGTGAAACATATTCCACCTTTCTGAAAAGGCTATTGATTTCGGAGAGAGAAGGCTTATTCATGTGTTTATTGCTTTAGGGAAACATTTGATATCTATTAAAAATATCATGATGGGTTCTGATGTATTTTGAATCCACTTAAATTTACATTGAGCTTTAACTCAACTTAATGAACTATCTGTCTCTTTAGTACATGCCAGCCACAACAGCTATGCAAGGAGCCTACATACCCCAGTATACACATGTTCAGACAGCAGCGGTTCCTGTTGAGGTCAGTATATTTTACAAAAGACAGAAATAAGAGTCATGAATATGATATTAGTTTTTTGCTAGGAAAAGTATCAGTAAAAGCCTAACACCATACCTGACCTGTGAATGCAATGTGTATTAAAACCATAACATTGTCATTATTCTCAGCTGAAATAACTAGTTTTATACCAAAAAATGACATGCATTTGTAGCAGCTAGGCCTTCCATGTAAGTAGAGCTCAGTCCAGCTTTGCATTTTGTTAAATGGAACTTCCAATAGGAACAATGCCAGGATGAACTGTAGTTTTGGTCCTTCGTTTAGTTTTCCTGTGGACAAACTTTTCCAGTAACAGACCATGATTGTAACTCTTTGGAAGGAATCCTGATTTTACACGGGGATCTCAGGGTACTATGCCTATTTCCTAACAAACCCCTCTAGAAGTCCAGCTGGAGAGCCTAACTGAGTGCTAGACAATAGTTTGTCTACTATTCGTACTTACCTCATACCTTTTTATTGGTCAGTACTCCTTTAACAGACGAGTTAGATAAGGCATGCTGCAGCCCTTTTATTCAGAATGAGTGCTGGACTGTCTCTGCCATAGCCCATAAATAATGTTATTCATTTCAAAGTCTATTTGTACAGAAATGCCAGAACTTGCTTGGTTCATATTATGCGTCTCCCCATGTGGGTCAGAAAAAAACTTGCAGGAGTTAACTGATTCTGCTGTCCTTCAGAGCACTATCAGCTGAATTAATTTCCTGGTTTCTGGGGGTTCATGCGCAAAGTCCCAACTAAAATTCATTGTGTTGCATAATGCCAGTCACACCACAATACTCAAAGAGCCAGTGTTTATGCGTATAGTAAATAGATCTCTCATTCTGCTCGCTGCTCGTCAGAACAAGAGGCTGGTTTGCAATTGCAGATAGATAGGAAATACACTAGCATTTATTTGCTCCTTTTGGGTATGTGTTTCTATAATATCAAAGCTTTTAATTATCATCAAAGCAGCTGAAGAAATAGAAAGTATGTTTGATCATTTTGTTTCTCTATTTGCTTAAATATAATTCAATGCCAAATTGATGACTCATATCTGGAATACCTCACCTGACAAATCTTAGAAAGGGTTTAGATTTGAAAACCATTAATCACATGGAAATACAGATTGCAGATAATGCTCCCTGATTTTATGTCTCAAGTCTTTTTTTCCTTTTCATTGCAGGAAGCCAGTGGTCAACAGCAGGTTACAGTGGAGACATCCAGTGACCATTCTCCATATACATATCAGCAAAATAAGTAACTGTGAGGTAGGGGCTGGTCCTGTTATGCGAAAGATGTGAATTTAAAGACATTTTATTTCATAATTTACAGGACTCTGTATTGAAATATATTTTTTATATCACATAAATAACATTGATACTATTTGGGGCCAGACACTGAAGTTAATTTGAATTTGGCCAGAGTTAGAAGTCAGGAAAAAGAATCAAATGTTCCAGAAGTGAGTTGATGAATTGCTAGTAATACTGTTTTAATAATTTCTCTATAGCATAACTGAATTATAACCTATTTTAATTTGTTGTATGTGAGAATAAAAGTGAATTAGTGCAAAAAAGCTATAATCACAATGCTAAAGGGAATTATACTTATTTATATTAATATCCTCTGGTTTTGTGGAATATGTAAGGTTTGGAAGCACTTTGCCATTGATATTGAGACTATAGGAAGGGAGGTGATCTGGTAGAAATCCTTGCCAAACTTTTCTCCTGAAGACTCCCTTGCTCATTCTTTATTCTAGGAAGCAGCAGTTTGGTCCAGAATTTTGTCAATTTTTAATCCTAGTCCCACATTGGATCTGATTCCAGACTTATTTATTTACTTTCCTACTGCAAGTTTCCTGTGTTTCTGTTTGCATGGCCTTTCCTCACTAGGCATTCATTAGTTTTACTGCAACTCTGTCCATGCACTATTTTGCTTTCTGTAGATTGCCAGTCTGAAAATATTGCTCACGCTAACCATTTCATTCTCTATCCTCCATGTTCTAAAATTCTGGAATTTAGTTCTTCTCTAACTCGATTTTTTTCTGGGTACTTTGTAACCCAGGCAACCTGACTACGTAAATTTTTATCAAATTTTGTAAGACATCATATTGAAAAATTCCATTCAGATGCAATACTGTGCTTTCCCTGCTGCATAGAGGCCTTCACGGAAGTGTTTTTCTGCAGTTCCCATGGCATGCATTTGTTAGATACTCAAAAATCATAAGCAGTTATGTGCTAGGAATTTCTATTTGTATGGTTCTCTCCCTGAAATACATAGATCTAACAATACACACRTTTTGCTATTACCTTTGGTTTTGCAGGTCAAGTGTGTTATTTGACAACATTGCTGTCATCCCCAGTATTGAGATAAGAACTTCTTATATGTTCAAGAATGTAAAGATAGAAAAAAAACAATTGGGAAACTTTGCACATTCAACTGATGGCACAGTCTACATAGCACAACATATGACCTGTGTTTATTATTTTAGTCTGGCCAAATGCTGGCACCTACAGAAAGCCCATGTCCCTGCTTTTTCTTCCAGAGCAGGGAGAAAGCAAAGGCACAGACTCTTCTCCATGTCCTAGCGTAAAAATCATGGCTTCTGCATGTTCTCTAAGCCAAGGCTATGGGCTGGTATCAACCACTTTTCAAGGAATCATTTGCTTTGCCTTAAGTCTTCTCTGTGGGCATGTAAAACCTGCTTACAAGTAGTGATCTGTGGTAGACGGGGAAGCAGAATCCTGCACGTCTTCTCCATGTCCTGCCTCTACCAGCGAGTCAGGATCTTTCCTGTAGACTGGGGCCAGGCAGAAGGAGCAGCATTTGGTCTCCTGAAAGGATAAAATGTGTCACCATCGGAGACACATTTTATAAATCTACTCTCTGTAGCGTACTGAGCTCTGTGAGCACCTCTGTGCACTCGTCGTAAGCCAATCCTCTATGTATTTTATCCTTTGGGGAAGCACTGTTACCTGTATTTATATGCAGCAGGAGCCAGTGAGTTCTATATAAGCAATGACTATAACAGTGGGAGAGGGCGCGTGGGGAAGGTTAATATTACTCAGCTGATTTCAGCCTCAGAGTATGGCATTTGGTATTTTTGTCCCTAGAACATGTTGGTACTTGCCATTTTTAAGACAGGTGAAGGGCAGGAAATTGGCAAGCAGTTATTCCTTGCCCTAAATGCAGGGCATGCTGTGGTCTCCTGATGGTCGTAGCTTTGTTACTATTGTCAAACTGAAACTTCTGAATGCAAGCACAGCACTTTGGAGAATGTCCTATTAAAAGTTAGTGTCCATATTGCCATAAGTAAGTGGTAAATGACAGCTACCACATTCACACAAGTTGATGCAGTCAATCAGAAAAACATATTGGGTCTTTCCTTTAACCCGATCCATTTAATAACCTTATAGCTTCTTTTCAAAATGTTACTAATATGTGAAAATAGTCAGAGGGACTTAAGAAAAAGCACTGTTATAATTGTATATGCCGTAGCACCTAGAAATGTACAAACTTGAAGATAACAGACTTTGTCTTGCCTTCAGAAATTTAAATTTTGACTTTTTTCATTAGCTGAGTATTTGTTTAAGGTCATATGGCAATATAAGCCCCATCTATTTGCTTCTGCTTTGTCATATAGTAAATTGAAAAGTCTTCCTTCAAATTTAATGAGCCCTGGATTGCTGTTAAATATTAACTATCAGAAAGGCACGCTGGCTGTCTTTGCATTGGCAGTCATAACTTGCACATAGCCTGCCAAGGACTGCAGCAAAAGAAAAATGTGTGCCTTTTCCAGAGATTAAAAGCCTTGGAGATGCAACAGGACTAAGCTCACACACTTGGCTACTTTTGGTCAATCAAAAGAAAACAACAATTACAAAACAACGAAGAAGGAAATGGCTTTGAATGCAGTCTCCCGTTCCTAAGTGGGCATTCTGCATGCTGAACATGTATTAGAGATAAAGGGGGAAAATACAATAGAAGACTCTATTCTGGCAGAGAGCCTCATCCTGGAAAGTGCCAACCACCTGTAGTGCCGCCTGTGTTTACTTCTCAAATCTGTACTTAGATTCACTTACTCTTCTCAGAGCTGTCTAAAATAGGAAATGATTTAGTTTATAGACTGCTACATTAGAAAAACAAATGCGATTGTAACTCTACTCTAGCTCTGACCTTTCTATGTTACAGATGTCCAGTGTTGACCTGGCCTGAAGAAGGGTGCAAAGGCTGAAACAATCATGGATTTTACTGATCAATTGTGCTTTAGGAATTATTGACAGTTTTGCACAGGTTCTTGAAAATGTTATTTATAATGAAATCAACTAAAACTATTTTTGCTATAAGTTCTATAAGGTGCATAAAAAAACCTTAAATTCATCTAGTAGCTGTTCCCATGAACAGGTTTATTTTAGTAAAAAAAAAAAATTTTTATCAAGTGTTATGACGCAAAAAAAGAAAATTCAAATTTCTGGGTATGCACAGATGACCACGAAGACTTATTCACGTGCATGACAGAATTTGTGTTTTGGTTTATTTTTATTTTGTTTGTTTCTTTTGGTTTTTGTTTTTTTTTTAATTGTATGAAATGGATTTTCTGAAGTTTAAAATAGTAAAACATCCAAGATGATGTTCTGTGCTTGCAGTGTGTGAGTGTTGCTTTAGTGCAGTGTTGCAGTTATAGTGTCTGGTCTTTTAGCTTTCTGTTTTTCTTTTAACGTAGTGTGAAGTGTCTTATCCTTTTCTATAAATTCCAATTTGCCTTAAATCTTTCAATGCTGTAGCTGTTTCAGTAAGTAGTCCAAACTAATGGTGTAGAATGCTTTGACCAAATGAGCTGGTCTATTATGCCTTGTAAAACAGCAGCATAGGGCTTTTAAAGGTAGTCAATAAAAATTGCTGAAAATTTGGCTTTTTTAATGTGTAGTAAGTGTTTTTAATGATTTTTCACATAATATGTAAGGTAGTGAAATGCAAGAGGGGAAAAATGTTTTGTGTGAAACACATTTTCTGACTGGGGAAATTTTAATAGGATAAATTGTTTGTAAGGCCATATGCCAATAGTTCCCTCTGGTAGTTTGAATGATTTAGGAACTCTGCTGTATGATGCAATGTAAAATCTTTTTTTGCCTTTTTTCAGAAACTAACTTGATGTTCTAGTTTTAGCCTAGGTAGAGTAGGGAGTTTGGGGCGGGGATATCACCGAATGTTTTTGTCCTTCCTTTATACTAATGATAGTGCTTTAGAATGAGGATTGTGCTGAGACTTAGCAAACAGAAAAGTTGCTATTACAGCAAAATGGCAAAAGCTAAAGGACTCGTTTTCAAACATAAGCTGAGATGTAAGTAGAAGCATGATTGATTGGGTACTAGCTCTCTATAGTAGGTAAAAAAAATAAAAAGACTTGGCACTTTTAAAAGGTAACTTTACCAAAGAACAAAGAGCCAGTAACCAATAATTCTGATTTGTCTCAGCATTACGTCTTCTGTACTCTTTATTTTTGCCGGACCAGTTTGCGGTTAGGAGAATGTGCCTTTTTTGTACATTTGCATTTAGGTTTTATAATTTTAATTGATGTATGGACACAAAAGCATGAAGGAAGACTTGGATCCAAGCAGTGCCACACTTTACATCATCACTACAAGTGTTAAGTGTAAAGAAAACCAGTTTTGAAACTATGAAATTCCTGATTCATAAATACACAGTTATTTGTACTTCACATATTAGATAATTCACTGCTACTAAAGCTCTTTATTACAATTGCATATGTTTTAAATCAAATGATAAATTAAGTTGTCTTCCAAAACTGTGTACTTCTCTGGTCAGCTGTATATGATCAGTTATCTACCTCAAAGTTTATTTCCTTTTGTATTGGGACAGGTTGCTGGCCCTCCCTGTTTCCACAGACCAAATCATCCTAGCTCGGGAGCTAGGGCTAAGCAGTTGTTTCTTTCAAGTATTTTTTAGTTTTTAAATTTTGTGTGAGTATTGGAGTATAGATGTCGGTGACATTTCATAGTTTCAAAAGTAAATTGCTGCTCTGAGAAGTGTAGATTCTAGTGAAATACATAGTCATAAGAGATGTGTTTTTGTTTTTTCTTTTTTTAAAAAGTTGTGGTATTATTGGTTCTATGCTCCCTGGAATATTACTGCTTTGTAAAAGTCCAGACTTCCTGCAGCACCTTTCCTGTATCTGGTGACTTTCCAAGCCTAGATCTCTCACTACTTGATATTTCTGCGTTAGTTAAGACGACTGCAGTATGATAGCTGTGTTAGAGGGAGGGAAGAGCTGCTGCCAGAAATGTCTGAACTAAGTGCCATACTCATTGTCTGGGTAAGATTTGGGAAATTTAACCTCTGTACATAAAGAATTAATCAGTTACTTAAACATCACATAGTAGACAGCCATTAAATTATAAAAAATTAATTTATGAAGAAAGACCTTTTGTACAGATTGAAAAAAAAAAGATTTTCATAGAGATATCTATATGATCAAGAGAGTTAATTTTTTATTTTTGTTTTACTAGTGCCACAAACTTGCCAGTGGTAACTTATTTGTCCGGTTCAAGATAACTCTGTAGTTTTGTTTCCTAGGACTTGTTGTTAAACGCCAAAAGACATTTTTGAACTGTAAATTTGATTAGATTGTTAGCTTTTTTCTGTTTTATTTCTTTGAAAACTTTTGAATAAAAAAGATCCAAAAAAAATGAAAAGGCATCGTCTTTTTTCTTCAGTTATTCCTTCATTGGGGAAAGCCCCAAACAGGTTATGATAAAACTTTCATGTTTATTTTGAAGTGCTCAGAGCTGCTTTCTGCTTTACAGTCTGGGTTTTTCCCCCTTCTGTCTTTCATTAAAATCAAATTTTAGCTCCTTCAAACCACATTACAAGTCACTTATTCTTTCAGACAAAGCAGGAAAAGACTTATAAAAACATACCATCAAATATATCCGATTTGAACACAAGAACTCTCTAGTCTTCCCTACCTCAGTCCACACTGACAGTTGTATATAACCAGGCCAATGCATTATAGTTGTAAATGCAGGCTTGGTTTTCTAGGAATAAGGGTGGAGATGCAGGGTCATTTTGGTAGCTACTAGCGTTGAAAAGCTGCATAAAAGTTCTTTAGTCTTCCTAACAGTAGTGAAATACCCAGCACTGAAGAGCAAAAGCAATACTTCAGTGGAATTCAGAGTTATCCGGAGCGTTCATCTTCCAGCTGCAATCTTTAAACACCTTGATTCTCTAAAGATAATCTACTCCGATTTTATTATGCTTTTGGCAAGATCACCACTGCTGATGCTGCGTGTCAGATAGAGGGCTGCTCTGCCCAGAGTAAGGCTTGGAAAACAGGCAGGGTAAAATATCAGCTACGGTGTCCCCCCAGCTAAATGCTTAAGTAGTTGCACGTGCCACAACGCAGCATCTGTCAGCTCATCTGGCGGAGACGGGCCCTGGCTCGGTCTGGGGCACCCGTGGGCGCCCCGAGTGGCAGGGAGTCGGTGACCCAGGAGGCTCCTTGGCCTCTCCTCAGGGCCGAGCAGGCCAATGGGGGCTTCCTCACCGCCAACCGGGCTCCCTGGAGAACACGTTCCCCCTCCACAGTCAGTCCTTCACATTGTACGCCGATTTTAGATGTGCTCTGAGCAACGGGCCAGGCAGCCGATCGGACGGGTCAGCTGGGATCCTGCTGCAGGCAACACAAAGCCAAAGCTTGCACTTTTCCAGGGCGAGATGCTGAGAATAAAGGTTTTTTTAGTGGAAGGGACTCACGGAGAGGTGAGGAAACTGTTGGTTTACATTTGCATATGCAACAAAGATATCCGCAGCAATGGTTCTTATATTAATGTAGAGAAAAGATAATGCTGTATGCTACTAAATCACTTTTACACTCCTGTAGGTGAAAAAACACCATTTTACAGTTTTGTGGTAATTTAAATACTGGCTCAGTATGTTGCCTGTATGAAATGCAACAGATGAGAAAATGAATTTGGAAAATTTTTAAAGAGTTTTATTATATTATTCCTGCTCACCATCATACTGAAATAATGTCAAATTAATAAGCAGTCTTTGAATTAAGTATGAATACTACCCTACAAAATCTACATCTAATAAAATCATAGCATAATGCAAGTTGGAAGGGCTTTTTGCTATCTATTTGCTTTTCTAATTAGCACTTTGACAAAATTAGCTCTCTTACCATAATGCCAAATATATTTGATAAGAATGAATACTTTCAGATTAGTACCTTTTGCCAGGTATAATAAGGTTATGTGTATCATTTCTATCAGCCAACCTGCAATAATACAATGTCTTTGTGTAGTATACTTTATTATATATAATAAAACTCATTTATTACCAACTGGCTTGTTCAAACATTGATTCTACCCTGTTGCATGCAATTTGTTTGGTTTTGAAGCCTACTTGTAAAGATGCTATTAATAAAATGTTTTACCTATTAACAAATACTGATAAATATCATATTCATGTAAGACAATTTCATACTAGTGTAAATATTTTGTGCAAGATTATGCACAGGCCCTATTGTTCCTTGGCTGTCAGCAATTATAAAATACTCTTTTAGCTCCCTCTAATTTCTAAATTAACCAAACCAGGCAGGTACAGACAATTGCAAGCAAGGCATTAACTGCAGCTTAACAAAGTCCTGTTGATCAGCTGAGCTGCAGCTGATGACTGTTTGCTTGTATCTGTTTAGATTAATTGTGAAGTAAGTCAAAGTAGTCTAAAGCACTTTCCTGGTACTCTTTGTCAGGTTTTCTCAATAAAAAGGGCTGTTCTGCTCTCCCCTTCTAGCTTTAAGTTCTGTCATGTTAAGGTACCTCCACCATAAAAGACAAGCTTGATGATAGACCAAAACTGTGCCACCTCACTTTCTGCAGAAACAGCTATCATCATCTGAGAAATCCATCTTATGTGCCAGAATATTTATGCAAGTTCAGTACTCTTACTTCTCACATGCACACTTCACTGCACTTGTTCCTTTTGCTTTGATCAACCATTCCAAAAATATTTGCAAACTTTCACATGCTTTGAAATAAGATATTCAATCCTATTCTGTCCAGCAACATTTTATTGTGAATGCCAAATGTGTTATTTGATGGCACTTAAGATATGTATGCTGTTACCTTCCAGACACTTGCAACACTGACACGATCCTTCACAGTTGAAAGACTATCTGTGTCATTTCCTAGCCAACAAATTCTGGCATTGATTAACCCAAACAAAGCTGAAGTTGGCTTTCGCACTTGGTCCATTAATTTTATCCAGAATAGGGGTTAGAATATACAAAACCTATTCTGTTTGGCAAGTTCTCCTCCAACTACTAAGAAGAGACAAACTGATGTCAGAACAGCAAAGATTTACAATGCAGAGTGACCAGAGGGAGTCTGTAAAAGCCTGTATGTGGAATGAGTAAGTCTTTCCTTTTCAGGACAGCTCTAACCACATCTACCATCTGAGAAACTCATGCAGCCCATTTCTGTAATAAAGAAGAAATCACATCACAGGAAAATACTATTGGAATTTTTTTTTCCTGCCACAGAAGAAAGGACAGACTTGTCAACAGGCAAGCTGTAACTCTTTACATTATCCATCTTGCCTTTTTCAGCAGTATCCCTTCACTCAATACCTACAGCAGCATTGTTCTGAATTCTGCTGTATTCCATCAGTCTGCCTTCAGCCAATTAATTTGATTTCTTTCAACAACTTCACTGGGATGGAAAGAGATTTTTGAGAACTTAAAAAGTGAAGGTATGTGGCACCGTAAAGACTTCCCACATGAACGCTACAGGTGCTCAGATCAACTTGCTCAGGCAGCTCAGGAAGTAGCTTTATTGTTTTAAAGAGTATTATGCTTGTGTTACTAAGAAGAAAAGATTTTGGAAAATTATTTCTGCAAGTACAACTCTACTGATTTTAAGGAAGTCACTTGCAGTAGGAATTTTCCCCAGTATTTTCAGCACCTGAAACTCACATTTAGGGTTGATATTTATAAGCAACACCTGGAAAATACTTGAAGGTAATGGGATGAAAAAATGGTTTAAAATAAGGCCGAGAGAAAATTTACCAGTAGGTAGGATGTTTTGATAAATATTTTTAACTCTTTCAGGCAGCATTAGCAAATAGCTTTTCCTTTGTGTGCTTCAGTCTGTCCTGAATGGAAAATATTTTCCCACTGATGGGAAAATACTCTGCTAATTTTTATTGGGCTTCTAGCAAATGGAGATAGTATCAAAATTTATTTACTGGTATTTTTTACAGCGCCTCTTTTTTATCAGTTTGTTCAGGCATCTTTAGCCAGGCTCAAAGATAATCTGTAAGCAGGATATGCACAACTAAGAGTATAAAGCAGTTATTTATTGACTAACACACACAAAAGAAATGTAGGATTTCATGAGCTATTAGGTTAAGCATTAGTGCGCTCACCATCCCAGCCAGGTACCCGAAGCATCTTTGCTGGCCAGGCAGGCATCAGGCAGGAGGGGACAGATCAGTCCTGCAGCTCCCTCAAACGGACCCTCAGCGCTGCCAAGTTTCCCTCTTCCGGCAGGCTCCAGCAATACCGATGGCACCAACAACTTGCCCCAACCTGCTAACCCAGCAGTTGCCAACTAGCCTTGCTGTTTTCTCCCTTATGGTTTTACACCTTTCCCTGTTGCTGCTTTCCCTCTTGAATCCTTGAGCATCTAGCAATCTCGTCTCAACAACTCTGCCTCTGTCTGTAACTTTACTTATCTCCCTACAGACTTTCTCACAGCTCTTTCTCAGCAGTCTGAGTCAAGGTTACACAGCTGGGCCATATCAGACCTGGGCCTTGGATCCTTGGTACACAGACTGCTAAACCCCTAGCAGAAGGAGGGAGGCTCACAGCAGGGGCTACGGAGAGGGAGGGTTACATACTCCAGGTCTTGCTTGTGTAAAGAAAACATTGTTCAAGTGCAATTGGAGGAGTGGGTAGTGAAAGAGCTCCAAATGTTGCTATTCTTTGCCAGGAGAGAATGAAAATAGTTTTTTAAACAGCTTTAGGAGGGGCCAAGCTAGCTTGGAAGAAAAAATGCTCAAGAAGTCACCAGCTGTGTGTGTCTTAAGTTCATGACTTCCTTCAGCCATGCTCTGCTCACTTTCCATAGTTCAACAAGTTCCAGCTGTCGACAGGAAGATGGTTCACATGTGAGTAGGAGGGAGTCAGCTCATGAGCAATTTACGGGATTCGTGTAGTAGAAAGTGCATCATCACCTGCACAAAGTCACTCTTCCATGAGCTGTAGAACCACAGAAATTGCTGAATGAAAAAAGCAGTGGAGAACTAAGTTTGTATTCAAGAAAAGGAAGATACATCTAAAAACCAAGCCCATGTTACACCTTTGTTTTTTAAGTTGCTCCTTAGTAAACTACATTTGTATTTGAGAGTGATCTAGCTCTATCTTCACTGTAATGTCTCTGGAAATAGCAAACCTTCACCTTGAATTTTAAGGCAACTTTCTTGGTACTGGAGTGTAAAAGAAAATCCAGGTTTCAGTTATAAAAAAATGAATTAAGCAGTTCCAGGAATTCCTCTCCTGAAAATATTTTGCAGATGAAACTAACCAGTCATCTCTGGGAAAACAATTCAGGACAAAACATACCACTGCGTGTATTACAGTAAGGGTAGGCAAGGCTCATCTATTCCAGATGGTGATCATGTCATCAGCCCTGCAATGTGCATGCTTGCTCTGTTTAAAGGCTGCAATTAATTTGCTAAGCAACATTGTGCAGAAGTCTTATCAACAAACCCAACCTTTGGGGAACCTCCTAAAAAAGCAGGACTCCCACAGGTGTATGAGAGTGGCACAGAGCCCTGGGCTCAGAGGACCCCTCTGTGCTGGCCTTGGTCTCAGTCTCTCCCCATAGCATCTGCCTTTGACTGCTAGTGGAGTCAGGGGAGTAGACTGGGGAGACCCCCCCCCCCGACATTTATCCCAGTGCTGCTGCTCTTAGGTAAGAGATGAAATAACATCTTATCCTTGCAGCCACCAGAGGGCATCTTTGTTATAAAATGAAATAATAAGAAAGGTGAACTCCCATTCATAGTGTGTAATTATGACATATTTATAGTTATCTGTTATTAAAAGCAAAATCTCATCCAACCTTTGCAAGACACAAGAGCTCACAGTTCCAATAGTGTATTTTTATTCATCACCAAGCCAAGAATGGGTTTATCTTTATCATAGAAAGAAAAGCTGTAATTTTCTATTGGGAAATTAAATACATACGGGTGTCTTTCACTGCAGCAGGAAAAAAAAAAGAAAAGAAATCTAATCAAAACCACATCACCAAAAACACAAGAGCTCCAGGCAGAGTCAGGGAGAATCAGCAAGTAGCTTCTACGTGACAGATAACCAGCATCACCACAACAGGATCCAAACAGCGAGGGAATTCTGGAGAAGTCAAACAAACTCCAAAGATTCAACCCAGACCAGACCTAGAAACCTTTTTCCTATTAACTCAAAGCCAGTCTATTTCCACATACTCTTGGGAGCATCCTTTTTTATTCTTATTTTATTTCATCATCCCAATAGCCAAGACAATTAAAAAATACATTCATTCAAAATATAGTGTAAAGGCAACATCTTCACTGGAAGGAAGTAAAGCTCATAAAATAGAGTGGTATACTGTGGGCCAAGTGAGGCATCTATCCTCATCATCCACAGAACAAAACTATGCAAAATATGTGGGGCTAAACAGAAAAAGCTTCTCATTTTTGCAAAGTTCACTCAGGAAGACCTTCCAGGGGTCAGCAAAGATGAATTCTTATGTGTCTGTCCAGGTTCCTAATAGAGATGGGGAAGGTGAGGGGAGCAGAGTTATATTTGCTGCCTTGTCACCATCTGCAGTACAGCTTGAATCTAATGACTAAATTAACCATAATCCACACAGGACATTAGCACTTCAAGTCTCAGAATCCATTTGCAGCATTCCTTTTGTCAAGAGAAATCAGCTTGCGTACACATTTCAGACAGTTGTATACACCTGTGACTCTGCTGGATACACAGCCTTCTACTGAGTCATTAACGCTCAGGGCAAGACCAGCGTTTTTTGACCTACACAATCTTATTCTTAGATGTGTTCTACAAGAAGCATTTGTTCATCTCTGCCAGTGTTTTTGTCAGTCTTACTAGTAATTAGATCAATCACTTCTGGACCAGGCCATATTGCTGTATCAGGCACAATAAAAGACCCAAAGAGCAACCAGAACAAATAGGACAGTTCATAGACATTCATGAATCACAAGTATAAAATACTGTAAGTCTGGAAATATAAAGTATTCTCTGTTTTGCATACGCCTTAGCCTTAGGCTAAACAGTATACTGACACAGACCTGAATTTCTGGGCAGGGATCTGGTCCAGGCGTGTGTTTGTAATTTTTAAGGATTGCTTTTTATATTGAATGAGGACTGGGGAGAAAAAGACAGAAGTCCAAGAAAAAAAAAAAACCCTGCAAATTTCAGACCTGAAACTTTGTTCTCCGTGGCTCATTCTTTGCAGTCTCACGTACATGTGATTATCTTCCTTTGGCATCCACCTCAGTGTCAGCATGACTATGTTTGTCACAGGTTTCATATGCTGCTGCAAGCAGGACTCAAATGAGGATTGGTGTGACCAAAGGACAATAGCTCTGCCAACAAGACAGACTTTTTTTTGATCTAACCAGCAGATGCTCTGCTAGCGTCTCTCACTTTTTGCCTAAAGGACTGAAACCAGCCTGTCAGTGTGATCATACTCATGGGAGCTACAGCTGTTTGCACAAGATCTGAATCTAGCCCAATACCTACTATAATAACTGCTTCCAACAGTTACTTGTGAAGGCTCTAATGGTAAATTCCATTCAATATATCATAGCTTTAAAAAGCACAGAGTTTTGCAGAAATGGCTACTCTTTTTACAGAGGCTATTTTGCACTCTAGTGGATTATTTTAGATAGTAACAAATTGTTCTTGCCTATTCTTGGTCATCAATCATTTGCAAGAATTATATTGCAGGAGGAGGCTAGAAGGAGACCCTGATGCAATTCAAACCTTGAATTCTTTTTTTTTTTTTTTACCCCTGTTCCTTGACAGTAGTTTCTGAAGAATAGCAAACTAATAGACATATTAAAGGCCTGGCATAAAATATTGGACCAGATTTTCAGGCGGCACTGAGGGTCAGTGGGATGAATGATGTCTCTCCAGTCCATGCTTAAGAAGGTCTGAACTGGCTTTAGCTTTTGAAGCAAGCCTGAAGGCTGCTGGCTGCCGGCTGCCAGTCATCCTGACAGGGTGATGACTAATGGGGACAACTGGCTCCCTCCCCTGCCATGCTGTCTGTTTTGGCCGTTTGAAAGGGAATAAGAATTTTTTTCCCTAAGGAAACAGTTTGGCAAATGGGTTTGGGACTGTTAAAGCTTTAGTGTAGCTTTGTATTAACACAATGTCAAAAAGTTGTCCCAGTGAAGGGCAAGATCAAGCCCATACTGCCTGCTGTGTAAATTCCTACTGAAAAATTCACACTATAGCCAACCTGTAATACCACAGGAATGAGCTGCAGAATTTCCATTAACTCCAGAGGGAGAAAGATCCAGTACTGTATTGTCCGCTGGTAAAGTAACAGCTTGCGTGGATCTATAACAGGTTATTGGAATTATGCAGATTATATTAGTTACAAATAGGAAAATACATTTTAAGTAGGAACTAGTTAAGCCATATAAGATGAGTTAAAAAGTATCAGCCTTCAATAATTTGTTTCTGTCTCTTTCAGTATTGTATTTCCAGTTTATAGGCAAAATTGAGACACATCTGACTGGTAATCCCCATTATCCAGCTGCTAATCTGTAAAGCTAATACTTGTAAAAGTGTCCTGCATCTCTGATATATTGATTTTAGCACCTTTCTCCCTTAGAACTTTATTTTCCGATCTGCTGAGTGCCCAGAGCACAGAGGTCAGTGTGTGCTGTTGAATTTTAAGATCCAAAATGCCTTCAGTTGGGCAAGTTAAAAAAAATATTGGTTAATTAGCACTTCTTAATTAACTAGCCTTAATATAGTTGATTGCATATATCTTAGCAGGATTTGGCTAAAAGAAAGGAGGAAAAACAAAGGATTTACCACCACTTGACTAGACTACTCTTTACAGTCACTGAGAAGCAATCAGACTATAATCTAAGGGCCACTGTTTGAAGTTATATGACTGATCTGTATTTTCATGGTCTAATCGTTAGGYGGAAGGAGGATTTAGCCACAGTAGTCACTTTATGGGAAGAACAATGTAGTCATTCAGCAGGGCATTATTGTGAGCTAATTTGAATGACAACAGAATGATAGCCCACTCTTGACTTAAGAAGACCTGAGTACTTCAAATTCCATATCTAGGATTCAAATTGTATCACTGATTTATTTGTTGACATAGATTACATATATCTAATATGTCCCTGTTGTAGACCCTGAGCACTCTTTGTTTATGCTAAATGTGAATGTATTCTAGCACATGAATTACTATCCTCCTGCTTACTTCTTGGGCGCCTCCAGAATAAGTAATACGTTGGCATAACTTTGCCATTTGTCAGCCAGCAGTCTGGTAGCACATTTGCTCGTCAATCTAATTTTAACCTTTTCTCATACAAGCACTCGGTATTTCATGTAAATCAACTAGACAGACTGTCATTCAATAGGACACTCTCTTCATAGTCTTCTAAACTATGTGCTCTATCATATGTGTTCATTTTTAAGTAGCAGAGGAAAATTAAAACTAATGTATTACTTCTGGTTTCTTAATACCAGAATGCCAGGAATCTCTTTATTAGCACAACAGAGATAAATGATATGCCTAGCAGAATTTTTTGACAGTGGGCATGGCAATGAGTTCAGCACTTTCTGAATTGAAATGTCTGTCCTGAACGGTAAGTTGTACAATGCATGGCTAAAGGATTCATAGCACAAATTCTAGGTTTGTTCCTATTATTGCTGTAATTTGCAATTAGGTATACAAAAAGTACACACAAAGTTATTTAAAATGTATTTATAAATAATTACATAGTGGTTACTGATGACTGCAAAAGAGGATATATTTCATTCTGAAATACAGATAAGTTTGTGAATGTTCATTTCCTTTGATAATTAGTGTAATTAACATGAAAGGTTTACTGTCATGTCCTTTGTCACTTTTTTCAGAAATTGATTTGGCTATGAAAATAGTATGTTTGAAGTTACAGTTTTAGCTGTTTTGTCAGGGTTGCTGTAACTATGCATCACTTTAATATCTTTTATTTTTTAAACATGAAATGAAGTAGGTCATAGTCCATTTATACAGCCTAAACACATTCTGGCTTTTAAGATATTTTACTGCATTAAGAATGTTTGAAAAATGCAACTGTAAACGTGTATTGAAATGATCTGTGATGATTGCTAAAATTCAGTCCCACACAACACCTGTAATCATTCACTGCATGGTACAATAGTTAACTGTTTAACAATTTTGAAAATTAGAGTTTGACTGATCTCAATTTTCCCTATTAACACTCTGAGACTATTACACTACATTACGTTTCACTCAGGCATATGAAAGATAAAATAAAGCTACATACGTTTAATACTAGATGCTGTTCTGAATAATGATTTATGACATTGAGCCTGATTGGGGCAGATACTAAAAGGCACCTGCATTTCTCCCCAGCACATTGCCTAGCAGTCCATTTGCCAAAGACTAGAAACGAAGCTCATTCACTCCTGTAGCATCACACAAGTCCCTCCTCAGTCCATGCTTTCTTGTGCTTCTGTTTACGTATAGACTTCTTCATGCTTTCAGTCCATCCCCACTGTCATGCCCCTTCCTTAGCAACATCTGCACATGGTATGCACCAAAAATTTACCTCTGTTTCTGTGGAATCAACTCATCTGTGTTGAGTCTCTGGGACATGAGTTGTATCTAATTATATCTGTGCAGTCTCTACCATGAAGACCCGTTTCTGATTGAAGTAGTACTGTAATAGAAGTAATAATATATATACTGCTCCCACCACCTCCAGCATCTTTCATATCTACAGATCAAGTGCAGGTGATATTTGCTCTTCATGATCTAAAATTATATGTGACTTCATTTAGCACTAGTTTCACCTGAAGTCCTAACCACAGATTAAGTAAATATCTTCAGGAACACAGACCTGAAAGTTCTGGCCATGAATTTTATCTTGAATAAGTATACATCAGAAGAATTTGTCAATAAAATATTCAGGTTATTATATCACTTAATTTTGCATGACAGAGTTATATATCAGTTTATCCTCCATGTTTTAGAGAAGTTCTTGAATGGGACTTTGTTAGGCTTCTAGATCTAGACTTTTTAGGCCAGGCATCTGGAGATTCTACTCTCAAAGGTATATATAAGCAAGTTCAATATAGTCAGTGATGTGGACTGTCATAAGTAATGACAACATTTGATTTCACTGAGCTTGTCAAAAATAATTTTGCATGCTCTTCTGCTCATTGAACATTAGACGCTGTGGCTTACTCACATTATTCTTACAGCTGTGAAATGCACCTAGTTCAAGGAAGTGCGTATTGCCAATAAATCTTTGTTCTGAAGAGAAGGAGTGAATTTGTGAGGATGGAGGGGCTGTATTTTATTACAGGAAAAATATTTTCTGGTATTGTTTATTATTTGTGCATTAGGGTATATGTACTTGTGTTTCACAAATGTGAAATGCATTTTCAGGAGCAACTAGTGAGGCAACTTTAAAATTATTTTTCCAAGAGCCATTAAACATACAAATTCTGTTAACAGCCATTGTTTTCTTAATCTGACTTAGTCCTGCCTATGAGATGGCAACTGTACATATCAAAATCTAAATTTGACTCACTTCATTTTTTATTTAATCTTTCCTCCAAAGAGGACAAAGTGCATGCCAGACGCATGCAAGGGACAAATAAAGCTCATGGTTATCATTTGCAGCAATCTTTATATTAAGTTGGTGCAAAAAGTATAAGCACCATAACAAGGTACCGTCAGCCTGAATTGCACATAGTTAGACTCCCTCTGAATACTAATGAGAAATGTGGATATTCTGTTCTTCCTAAAATGTGTCTGGCATCCTGGCTTGTCAGAGTTTCAATACCTGTTCTCCTCAAATCATCAGATTTAAAAAAAAGGTGAAAAAATAATGTGCTAAAAATGTAGCTAGAAACATTCTAGTGAAAGGAGAATTTGCAGAGTTGCACTTAGGAAGAAATTACACTTATTTAAGTAAATAAAAGTACTAAAAACAAAAAAGACCAGCACTAATAAATTAGCTGATCTCTACAGTTTTTGGCCCAGTATCTCTTGACAAATAAACAATACATTTATCCTAAAAAGTATCACAATGGTATATTGTACTTCTTCACTGTAGTGATCATGGCCCAGGAGTTCAGTAGGAAAGTTTTATCACTGATACAAGACACTGTTAGAAAATCATTCTGTATACATTTAAATTCTATTTTCAAGGACACCTAATAAATTCCCTAATGTTTCACAGTCCTACACATGTAGTAATTGTTACAAGACCCATGTACCACATTGATGTTAAATGCCCTAGAAAATGGTCTGATGATTTTTGTTATATATACATGTTATAGTATTAATATATATAAAAATATAAACATTGTATACAAACATTATATATGTGTCTATACGTGTGCATATATGTATATATGTCTATACATGTGTGTATATATACACACACACACTATATGTGGGTGTGGGTGTGTATTTTTTTTAATATATATATGTATGTATATATGTATGTATATGTATGTATGTATGTATGTATTTTTTTTTTAATTCTCTCCCTCTTCTGCTGAAAGAAACCCGTTCTGGCAACCCTAATTCTCAGTGAAGTCAAACCAAAAGTCAACTCTATGCTATTTACAGGATTTCTCTTTAACAGCTGCACAGGTCAAAAAGTATATTTGTCAGTTCAGAAAGTTGCTTTATTTAGTGTCCAGTGACTTTCCAAGTAAAACCATAGGTATAAGTCAGGCTGCATGCTGTGCAAGCGCAGGCATGAGCACACCGGATTCCTGGTTATATTTAAGTGGTGAATGCACGAGGAGATGCACTCCCGGGCTAAAAGCAGCCCCTGGTCCCGCTGTGCCGCAAGGCCCTCCTGGCTCCCAGCACGTGCACGCAGACCCGCGAGGCAGCAGCGCTCGGCACCGCAAGCCGAGCCGCTGAGCCCGTGCACTGTTGAGGGAGCGTTCCCACGTCGCGGAGGCGCTGAGCCTCCCTCATCCACCAGCAGGGCCGGCTCTGCTGCCAGCTCACCTGCCCCCGTCTCACACGTCGTCGGCCAAAGTGAGCGGCAGCTCACCGCCTCCGACTAACGCAGCCACGGCCAGGAAGGGGGAGCGCGGCGAGGTGCCACCACCCTGCCGTGGCCGTGGCTGTGGCTGCACTCCTCCCGGGCCGGGGGAACGCTGCTGCCTCCTTCCACCTCTGAGGCCTCCAAGCGCTTCTGGACCCATAACCAAGTGCCAATTTACAACTCTTTAATTAGATCCCGGGGACACATCAATAACTGCCGCAATAAAAAGCCATGATGTGGGTTTATAGGGGGCAACAAGTTTTACTGTTCCTCCTCAGCAAAATTTGTCCTCTGGTAGCTCTTCCATCCACTTCTAAGGGACTCTGCTCTTACCATATAATTCATCACTCCTGCTTTCACCTTATTATCTGTTCTATCGAGTTCACACCGGGTTCATATCCAGCTCTGCTGTTTGTCATTTTTCCTCATATCCCCTCCCTCTAAAACACCTCTGCGGCCTGAATGCCGCCGGAGGAAATTGCCTTCCACCACTTTCCCTTCATGTCGGAGAACAGACTGCACCGGACTGCACGCAAAGCAGCACCTTGCCGCAGACCTTCCTCACAGAAAGCATTCCTAACATCGGTATTAAGAAAGCAAATCCCAGTGCTGTCTCCCAAGGCCCTGCGCTTGCCTCCCAGGGGCCGATTCCCCAGCCCGGTCCCTCCCTGCAGGCCCTACACGAGTGTGGTGGCCCCGGCCCCAGCCCCAGCCCCGGCCCTGTCCCCGGCCCCATCCCGTCCCCATCAGCAGCGGGCTGGGGCCGGCAGGGAGAAGGAGCAGGGAAGAGCTTTGCAGGGTGCCGAGGGGCCTCAGGCCATGTGGTGGCAAAGGGCACCACACAGGGCCCGGGGGACCCGCACGGGGGGTCCCGCACGCGGGGCATCCGCCATCCCGCCCCTGGAGAGCCATGTTTGCGCACCAGGCAGATGGGGCCTTCCCAGGGCTTTTGTTTCCTCCAAGGCAGGGAGGGAGGAAGAACAATACTCCATATTTATGCTGGGGTAACGCGCCCCAGTGCTGGCGGCAAGGTAGGGGTTAATGCGGGGCCTCGTTGCCTCCCCATCTGCTCGCCTGCAGCCAAAAAGGCCCCGCTGCTGGGTGGGGGTGGCTGTTGGTGGGGAAATGGCGAAAGGCAGGGGTAGCTGAAGTGGCTGTTACCTTCCTGCCTGGGTCGTGTAGAGACGGGGTGGTTGTTTGATTGCCCTCTGTGGTAGAGAGAAAGCGAGGGGTCTGCAGCCGGGGCGAGGGGCAGGTGGCTGCCGGCCCCGCTGGGCCCACGCACTGCCCGGCTGCCGCAGCTTGCGGAGCTGCTCCTCTTCAGGCCTTTCCACTCCTCCTCTACCTCCTTCCCTGACCCCAGGGTAGGTCCCTAATCCCACCCCTGCCTTCTTTTCGCCTGCCTTCCCGGTCCTCACGGTGCTCCCTTCATCTCCAGCCCAGAGAAATGATATAATCTAGGTGTACTGGGACATCAGATGAGATTTATACGTTGCTCTTCCGCCTCACAACCTGTTGATACTGATGCTTGCTTGCTTGTAGCCTAAGCTAGTTCTGCCTCCCTGCTGTTTCTGGCTTTGGCTCGGGTTTGTCTGGCATTCTTTTGCTGTTTATCTCCACACCATCATGTTCTGCTACTTAGATGAAAGGGCCTAATTTTAGGTCTGTTAATATGACTCTACAATACAGTTTCTGGGGGGAAAAAACACCTCCCCCCCCCAAAGTGCATTGCCCTGAGCAGAAGGCAAGTGTGTTAGAGGGGAAGCACTGCCTCAAAATAACAGAGTGAACTAGTATTGTAATAAATAGAAAACTTTTTTAATCAAAGTAGTTTCAACATGATTCTCTAAAGCAATGGTTTAATTATTCCAAACCGGAGAGAGACTGTGGTATGTGTCCTTTGCTAACAGGACTCTTATTTCTTCCATCTGGAATGAGGGAAGAAAGTGGTTACTTAAATCACTATTGATATACAGCATATGAATTGCAGTTTTGATTTTATGAACAGCCTCTGTCATGATGTCTCATATGGACTGCCTCATGCTCATTGTACTACGGAGATAGACTCACTGTCACCATTCCTATAAATAGCCTGGTTGCTTATTAAGGACTATTAGTGTTCCCTCTGGGAAGAATAGGACTTTTGAAAAATGGCATTTTAGGCCAGTTTTCTTGAAACTTTCTACAGGAGACAGTGTTTGGAGAGTGGAAAACTTGCTAAAGAAAGATGGTAGTCAAGGTATTAATATCTGAACGACGGGCACCAGGTGGATCTGGAGCATTCAGAGAGGAAAGCTAAGTTAGAAGGAGTAAGACAGTGGTGTGCCTTTACAGAGGGGGCTCGGCTGTGTGGCCGGCAAGGGCAAGGCAGCTGACGCCGAGAGGAGAGGCTCTCCGAGATCCAGCGGAAAGCTGAGCCACCGCACAAGGACTGCTGTGAGCTTGGGGAGGTCTGTTCTGCACCCGGAGGATGCTCAAGTGTAGTGGGGAACATGAGGTAAGGCAACATTTTTTTTCCTGTATTTATTCTGGAGCAAAGTAAGAAGTGATTGTGTACAGAAACTCTTGTGTTTGAACTGTCAACTGTTTAGCTATGAGCTACATTAGCTGTATTAGCTATTAATCTTTTGAGTGTGGAAAGCACCTTCAGGTAAACACCAAGAACCCTCAAGGCAGGGTCGGTAGGGATGGATGCTTTCAAGTTAGTGAAGAGCCTGGGGGTCACTGTTTCTAAGGATATAAGACATCTGGGCTGTAGGTCTTCATTTCTGTGAGGAAATGTGCTGAAGAGACCAAAGAGAGCATATGTCCTGCTGGTCGCCCAGGGACAAAAGTTTTATTGCATGTACTGCGAGAGGTCAAATATAGCATGGCATTGAATGACAGTTAATAAGGTTTGAAAAGTGTCTTCTGACTATTAAAAGTAACAAATGCCAAGATATTTTGGGGTTTTGCTTACAATGGGCAACAGATAGAGCATTCAGACCCCACCTTCAGAAACCTGGGCAGATTCCAAGAGTGCTTTTAAGTGACAAAAGCACCCTTTGTGCAAATCGGGAGTCTGCGTAAAACAAAAAGATCGCTTTACCAAAAGGAAAGGGATAGAGCATTAAAATTAGGGATGTGACTAACTTCTTCTGAATAGTGAGGAAAGCACCTCACTTGCCTGTTATCTTCTCTGTGCGTTTCCTCAGTTCTGGCTGGAGCCGTCTGATGACTGTTTCCCTTTCACTCCCAGCACAGCGCAGTCTGTCTGCTGTCGGCAGTTAATGAAGTCACTCACAAGACTCCATCCCCTGGGGAAAAACACTTCTATGAATAGACCAGTTACATTTCTGGCTGCAATGCTCTCAGCACCACTTTTGCTGTGCCATCGTCTCTAATGATTACATTATTTCTGAACAATTGTCTTTCATTGTAGAGTTACTGCTATTCAGGATGCCGAAGATGGCCTTCTCGCCCCTAGCAGAGCTGTAGAGCTCTATGAATGCCTCTGTGCTGTCCCCTGATGACAGATGCAGGTTCTGAGGTGCCACAGACTTACCAAAAATGTGCAGAAAGTGAAGCAGCAATGAGTAATCTTATTGCAGCACTAACTTTTAATAATAGTCCGCACTGAACTTCATCATGAGATGCTTCATCAGCACATTCTATAATAAGGAGAAAAAAAGGCTTTTTCTGAGAACAAAATATTTCCGTCCTACTGAAATAGAAAGGGAAACTGTTAATCTGATGAGAAGTATTAGAGAACATCACCTATTTGCTCAGCCAGGCTTACATGTCTAGTTTTGATTAAGCTTATGCTTGTATGGAATTGCATGTTGGTCTAGACAGAGCTGAGCTATAAAAGAAATAAAATCAGTAGAAATAAAGACAGATAAAGAACAATTAATCATGATGAAATATTGTCCAAAGTATGGAAATGTAAAATCTTGGAAATACTAACTACCATTAGTAGGGCATACAGTTGCCATTTATGCCAGTAAAGGCATGAACTACTCAGTGCAGTAAGTTAGTGTTTTTGTGACTCAGTTATGTGGTTGAGATCTAACTCCAAATAATTTTACAGTTGAATGTCTTTGTAAGAAAATTTAACTGACAATACCAACAGAGAGTCAAAGGAAAAGGAATGAGTAAAATGATATTCAATTTGAACATTGCCTATTCTCTCTTGGGGAGATATTGGGGGCAACTCTTTTTAAAAGTAGGGTTTTATATATGTAGATTTTTTACCTGACTTGATGGTCTTAACAGGCTTTCCCCTCACCAAACTGTCAAAGTTTTAATTCTCAAAAAGCTTTCATGACATCTTCAATAAAATGCAAATGTAGATTTCTTTCCATCATGATTGAAATGTCTGCACCATTCCTACATGAGAATAGTTAAAGCTGCTGTCTCATATAAACCACTGTTTATGCTCCTCATCCTCCTACTTCTACAAAACCAAAAAAAATACTAAAACTTGTTAGTCAGACTTTTCATTTCATGCTCCTCATCTTCCTACTTCTATAATCCCCCCCCAAATACTAATACTTGTTAGTCAGACTTTTCATTTCATATTAATCCTGGATGGCTGAATAAGTTTGAATGATTCATATTACAGTTTAACATCAGCCTTTAATGTGTTCAGCCTGACACACGGTATGTCTTATAATATTGATATATCTCATCAACCTAGCAATCTGATTCAGCTTGCTGAAACATGCCATGAAAGGAAACTGATGTGGTAGTCCTGATCTGCTTCTCTGTCAAAGCCTTAATTAAAACATTCACACTGTCTGTTAAGAATGAAGGTGTTTGGGGAAACTCATAAGATGCCTGTGCTGTCATTAACAACATTTCATTTTGAAAGTTTAGAAAGACAGAAATATGCCTCTTAAATCACTGCTGTGACCTAGACAGCAACTCAATGGCATCCAAAACTCTCGTCTGACTTGCTATCTGGTATCTTATATGTACAAAAACATAGATTACTACTTCAGACTTTCCAGTGTGCTTGCTAAGTGCTTTCTGCCAGTAACAACCAGGGCAGCTGCCCTGAATTCAGTAGAACTGCAGAGCCTGAACAGCACTGCTTTTGCAGCCATTCTCATCTGTTTGCCAGAGGTGCAGAGGTATGCAACAGAGGGCAGGTTTCTCTCCTGGGGTTGCTCTTTTTCCACTGCCGGTGCCCAGAAAGCCTGAAGGCTGTGACAGTGCAAGCAGTGCTCCACAGACTCTGGGCTTGTCAGCTGGGAGGTAGAGCCTGATCAAAATGAGGTTTCATTCACAGCTAGGTGCTCGTGAAATGAGACCCTGCCAGTCTACCCAGGAACAGCTCTAGTACGATCATGTCTCCTGGCTGTGTCTGCAGAGGTGCCTTATTAAGGTTCTGCAGAGATTATTTTTTTCCCTCCCTTAGCCGAACTGTCTAGAGAGGAGGACTGTGAATGCTGCCACCCCTCTCCAGGGCAGAATACCTGCTGGTAACGATGATCCTTACCATCACCAGAAGATGTTTCTTGCCCCCTTCAGTCCCACAATGTTGTGCTAAAGGCAATTTATCTGGTTCAGTAGAAATGGATGTTAAAACCAAAGCCAATACCTTAACCAGCTGTTTAAAATCAGCTTCAGCAAACTTTTCTCCCTCTCTGATCTTTTCCTGGCTTCTGCATCCTCTGTGCTTGGCCTTCCTCCATGAAGGCATTCAGGCTCAGGTTTGGAAATCCCGTTCCCAACACTGGGCTGCTATTTTTCTGGCAATATTTACCTGCTGTCCTTGCAGAATTGAATCAAGGCCTCTGTGGTGCCTGTGCTGTTATTCGGAGTATTAATAGAAATTATAAACAGAAAGAGGTTGGCAGATTTCTCCCACAAGAACTGCACTAAGGGATTTCTTAAGCCAGGAAGGCTGTCCAGGCAGAAGCTTGAGATGCTCTATCTGTGCTTAAGCCTGGACTGGTTCTAGTTGCAATAGAGGAGAAAGTTCTTCCAGCGAACAATCTGCCTCAAAAATCACTATAACAATGAAAGGAGAAAAGTACTTGGATCATTAAAAAAAAAAATAGCAACCCCCCCGCTATATACTGTGAAGACTGTGAACTTAGAAGAATGTAAGCAAAAAGTCGAGTCTTGACAGATTTGTTAATACATGATTTCAGAAGCACTAGCTAAATCAAACTGCCATAGCTCAACTCACAAACACAGCAAATGAAAACAAAATGTGTTTTTTGAAGAATCAGGGGAGAAATGAAAAAAATACTCGTATAAAGGTGGTAGGAATAAATCAGATGGTGACACATGAGAATATAAATATCAGTTCAGTATTCAGTAAAAATACACTTTATTACTCCAAGTGAGCAAACTGATGGTAAAAATGAATGTTTTTTTTAAAAAAGTGAACGTTTTTATCAGTAATGTGATTTTGTGCATGAATCCTAGGTAGTTGCATGTCAGCTGGTTTTAAAAATCCTGTCACAGTCTGAATAAAGGACTGAAAAGGTTTATTTGCTTTTGTATATTGTTTTAAACCATAAATACTGAGAATTTTCACAAAATGAGAAAGAAAAATGATGACCTCATCAGATCATGATAAATGTGTACTTTGTACAAGACATTACTAGCATATTCAGTCCACTACTGGACTATTAGATAGCTCTGCTTGAAATCATTATCATGATTTTGACTTGTAGGTCACGTACTCATTTCCTTTTATCTTTGGTCTAACACAGCACAGGCAGAAGAGGGCATTTGTGCATTTCCCACATGCAGGGAAGTTCACACACTACAGAGCATGCCTAACTTTGAATTTGAGAAAGACAGCTAAAAAAATAAAGAGATTTCTTTAACAATCCATATTTTTAACGTATATTGTTACTTACATTTTGCCCAGATTTGTTCTGTGTAACAGTAGGCACCTGAGGTGCCCAAGTTCAGAGTCAGTTTTGCCTTGGCTCTGCCTATAGTAAATGCAGAGAGAGGCACCTGATGTATATGAGTCTAAGACCTGTGTTCACTGTTCCSTGAAGGGTTTGCTTACAACCATATGCATGGCCTGGCATGGTCCTGTGGAGCCATCAGCGCTTAACCTGTCTGAATTCTTCCTTGGTCTCTCCTGTTGTGTGCCCTCAGAAGTTACTGAGCACAGCTACTGTTCTCTGATTTATGAGGGCATTCAGATGCCTGTTCCAGATTAATGTTAACTCAGATGTCATCCAGCCTTTTTACTGACAGCAGAATACAGCACTTTGCACAGCTTCTTGTGCAGAATCTATTAGCTAGTAATGAATGGTGGACATTTTCCTCTGTTTTTTAATACTGCCAGATAAAAAGTGTCAATGGCTTGGACATTAACCAATTTGGGGGAGTTTTATTATGCACAGTAATGCACCTGTTTACAAATACATATGCCGTAGCAATGTCCAGGACAATAACATTGCTGAAGCAGCATACTAAAAAAGCAAATTATATGACAACATTGTTATTTTTCTCCACAGTTACTCCTGAATCATTCTAACCAGACGTGCTAACCTATTCTAGTTTTGAATCAGTTCTTCAGGTACTAAAGTTGTGTAGACATTTCTAACACTTTCATTCTGCATGAATAAATGCCATGTTCCTCTCTGGGAACAAATCATATCATTCACTGTTAGATTTTGTCAATACGGCTTCTTGTGCCTTTGAGCAATCCATGCACAGAACTGGACTTTTAATATTTCTTTTTCTCCTTTCTCACATGGTAATTGTTAGCTTGAATAATATTATTTTCACTAACCTCTTTACCCTCACTTTTGTTTTCCACATAGTCTTAAAATAGTATAGTTACCTTTTGGCAGTTAAACATTCAAGTGTCTCACATGATCAGTGTAAGCAGGATCTTGCACCGACTTAGAGAAGCTCATCCACCAGACCAGTAACACACTGGAAATCAAAAGCAAGAATAATGCTGGAAAGAATCACATCATAATTGACTGAAGTATAATGAATAACTGACAGCTATGACTTAATGTCTGCATTTCTTCCCTAACAGAACACTTTATTGCACACTGGCTTTGAATAGGTTTTCACATAGTTTCAGGTAATGATTAACTCAAAATGACTAAAATACCTCCAGGAGAACTGATGAGACATCTCATAAACAGTTACTCAAGTTCAAAAGTATATTCAAGATTTCACCTATTTCATTCAAAAATATTTTTCTCTGAACTGAAGCTATTTTAAATTTGCCTTATAAATGTGAAGTGAGCAGCACTGTTATAGCATAATTTCAAGCCAAAAAGATTGTGTTCAAGGCAGATACAGACACGGTACGTGCATGCATTTTTATTATTTATTCCATTTATAAAACAGAAGCCATTTTAATGTCTGTGGAAATGCAGTCATTTCTTGGATGAAACAACTTTTTATCTGCTCACACTGTAGGAAAAAAGGCTGAAGGACAGAACACTGAGAAGGATACAAAACAGAGAGGAAATCTGTCTGAGTAGGTTTGTCCTGAAGGAAAAGCTAACATTACAGTGTTTCATTCCTAAAGAGGGTGTGTTAAAGCATGCAAGATAATAAAGGGCAGCAGATGTCTTAAGAATTGATGCTATGAGAAATGTTGTAAGGCTTTTGACTTTTCAGAGGAAAGGGGATTTTTCATGAAAAGTCAATGAAGTTCATTGAGAAAATATGTTCTCCATTTTCTGGAAGTAAGATATAACTGATATCAATAACATAATGACTGCATCATATTATGAAATAATATATACTAATAATATATATTTATATGTAAGTATAATCAGTAAAAAAGCTAGGAAATAGGAGAGATGGTTGGGGGACATTTGTAGGTAACTTCTATGCCTGGTTTCAAAAAACAGGAAATGGAAAATAAGGTGAATAGTTGGGGGATAAAGAAATGTTGGATGGGAGCAATATGGAAGAATAAGTGCTAACATGGGTAGCAATGTTAGGAGAATGACCTGGATGCCAGGATAGTTAATAAAAGGATTGTGAACAATGTAACAAAAAAAATGGACAATATAGAAGACAAGCCGAGATATTTGTGTACAAATATTGTGTACAAACACAAGCAGCCTAGAACTACAGGTCCCAGGATGAGACTGGGTCTCTCAAGTATAACAGAGTGTGGTGGATGAGAAGACCATGACTGGAAAACTCTTGAACCTATGTATGGGCCATTAAGAAATCTAGAACTAAAGTAGAGGTACTAAGGTGTGAAGTCGCGTGTAGAGGTAGAAAGAGGTAGCACGGCAGAATGGAATTTGACAAACTTTTGGGGAGAAGAATGGCAAATGAGGTCATCTGAAGGACCACTAAGGATTTGCTATAAATATATCTGATACAGATGACTTAAAACATGAAAGACAAACTTCCAAGCATTGTCTCATTATGGAAAATTTTAACTGCTCAGAAATAGAGTATAAAGCAAACGCTTCTGATAATGGTAGAGCCAGTTATTCTAGGGTATAATAGCTGACAGATTTCATCACTAAGCAGTCACTGGACCAACATGATGCTATTTTAGGTGGTCTTTGTTAGGTAGTGATGACATAGAACAGCTGGTTGTAGAAAATAACCTAGCTAAAGTTATCTTGATTTAATTCAATTAAAAATAAGAGAAAGAATGAAAAAACTAGGTCTGTTATGTACAGTAATTCAGAAGGACAAATTCTGAGAAACTAAAGAAACTAGCTAGTGATGTCAAGCAGATGAAAGCTGCAGACCTAAGGTTTAGAATTTCTTTAACTTAGATATGTAAAAAAAACCCATTGCATTTTGCACTATAAGTAGACTATGAAGGATGTTCAGACCTTACTGGGTGAATAAATCTTTCAAAAAAGATATTGGGATTGAGCAAAGAGAGTGCAAGACATAGGGGAAAAACACACACAATACCCGATCAGCAAAGAAAATTGTATTTTGGGAAGCAATAAATGTAGGATACAGTCAGATTTGTCAAGTGGCAAACTGAATTATGATCTGCAAATAAAATGTAAAACACTAGAAGTTTCTTCTGCTACTCAAATGAGGGACTGGTAGGGGGTAAGGATGGGGGAGAGATTAAATATAGAGTATATGCTGCACAAACCAAGTAAGTTATTTCTCTTTTTTCCTAATATATTAAGAGAAAATAAAAACAGGATGGAAAGAATGTATAGAAATAAAAACTAACTGTAGTAAACTAGCATTTACAAACTTGAAAGTTAAATCCAAAGAGCAGGGTAGACTCATAGTGGAATGATGGGCATTACCCATCCTAAAATGCTAAAAGAACCAGCAAATTCAATTTCAAGTACAAGAGCAAGTATTTTTAAAAGATCTGCCAAAAAAGGGAGAGAAAAGGGCAGAGGAAAAGTGATCTTTATCCACAGCTTCATTAATCTGACTTCAGTATTTTGCAAATTTTTGCACACATTTTGCAAGAGAGAATAAATAAGGATGTGGAGATAAAATGGAAAAAATAGGATAAAAGCAGTATAAGTTTAATAAAAAAGTATGAGGCCTGAGGAAATGTATATATGACACCATCTGTTCTGGAAGGGGGAGTTATCAGGCTACCTAGAGGTTACAAGTAGAGTTTCTCAAGGATCAGGGTTTTGGCTAATCTCCCTTAATATTTTCATAGCTGCTAAAAATGGCATAGTCAGATGAGAAAAACATCTGCCAGACAAGAAAAACTTAGGCAGAGTGGGGGAACTTGAGAGCTGGAGGTATGGGATAGAATTTAATAGCGCAAATGCCAGATCACAAACAAACTAAGGTCAAAATAATTTCTGTTATAAATTGTGGCTTATTGATTGGACAAGAGGAGAAGACCATAATGTCTTGGTCAGTCCTAGAAGGATGCTGAGCCAGCTGTGATGGAACCATGGAAAAGGTGAATATGACCCTCCTAGATAATGATGCAAGCAACTTAAGAAGGGATATATACGTACGGACACCATTGTAGGAGGCTTTGGTCAAAACTTCCTGGAGTACTCTGAGCAGTCTGTCACCCATAATTAGGAAAGAGCATTGAAACAAATGCAGAGTAGTAATACTGGACAAAACAAAGAATGAGAGATATACAATTGCTCTCTATTAATACATCCAGAGGAGGGGGAAAGAAGGGCAGGGCAAATACTAGGAAAGGAAAGAAGTTATTTAAGGTGCTAGACAATGTTGTCACTAAAACAAATGGATATAAATTGAAAGTTAGTCCATTTAGGCTGGAATTTAGGTTTCCAGCCATGACAAGAGTGAAATCTCTGAAACAGTCTTCTAGTAAGAGCAGCAGGAGCAAACCACTGTTGTAATCACAAGTAACACAGTAAAATGGAGCTTATTTGTTTCTAAATTGGATAATACAGAATTCACCTAGTTCTTGCATATACCATAAAGGTGAGTAGACCCACTTTCTTTTTGCCTCTGTGTCAGATACAGAAACAGTCTGAGTAGTTTTATGATAGAATTTGGTAAGTTTGTTAAAACAGTTGTGTAAAGGTGCAGTAGCAGGGCCGCGTAATCAGCATCTATGACATCCTTTCCAGTGTTTTGCCCTCTGTTTTGTGTATTTTTCTGAATTCCTGTTAATTAGTCTATTGATTCATATAGAGAACATGACTCTATGGCCTCCTATGGCATATATTAAATGTACTACAAAATATTGAGAATGATGATTTTAAAAAATTGTTTAAAAATTATGGTAACTTGCTAAATGTCAAGCCAAAACAAAGCAATGCTGTTGCAAATATATGAGATAAGGGGCATAAAATATTTATTGATAGGTTTTACATGATGAAAAATTTGGAATTCCTGGAATGCGTTTGTTAGGGAATTTTTACCCTGCCTTATTCTTTTTATGTAACTCAGCCAAGATAATTGAAATTGATTTATTTTATTTAATTTTTATGTAGAGATGGTTCTATTTGTATATTCTTGGTCCTGCATGATTTTACTTTAGGTATATAATATCAACAATTGTTACCAGTTCTTTAAGAAGGATTGTAGAAACACTAATCTTTTTATAGAATGTCGTTTTCTCACCATTTTTGTTTAAATGACAGTGGACATTGTTGGTTTAAATTTCCTTCCTACTGTTTTCCATGAGAAAAACCTACATAGCAATAAAGCAAGATTTGAAAAATACTGTAATAATTTATACTGACAAGAATACTGAAACCAATTTCTGAAAATTCAAAATCATGTAACTGAGCTTACAAAAAAGACTCTAGAAGTAATGTTCTGTTTACTCGGATAGATGAGACTCACATAGCAGTAATTTAAAAGAAAAGATGCTAACAAAAATGATAACACTTATGTTAATATAAATGATGAAAGATATTAATGAAGACATGAGCATTTCTGAAGGTTCTTAAATATGTAGGAAGACAAAATACTGCTAAATGGTAGTAGGGCGATTTCAGTATCTGAACACCTTTGTATGTGTTAATTTTTAAAATAATACCTTCTCGACTCCAAGACAGCAAAGTAACCATAAGATGGCAGCACTTTGCACAAAGATCTCTTGAAATCCTAAATACTGTTCTTTTCCCAGAAAGAGCCTGAATCCCCTGAGAGGAGTGAGTGGATTGAACACTGTGTGTCTGTAAACAGAGCCCATGCTGTCAAAGTTCAGACTAATTCCTTGAAACCTTCCTTAATCTGCCTGGTTTCAGCTATTGCCTGGGCCCATTTTCTCAGTTTTTCAGTGGCTTTTTGGGTGCTGAGTTAAGCACGCTTACCTCTTTTGTTGTTCTAAATTAACCTTGTCCAAGCTATGCGTTTCAGCAAAGCACCGGAGTTCTGTGTGTGTAAGCATAACAAGATGAACCCAGATGCAAATATAGTCTCTGTGTGTAAGACTAGTGTGGAAAAGGTATTTTTACAAGTGGTGTAGTCCCAGCCCACTAATTTAGAATTTACATCTGGATAAATCAGGCCCGAATACCCCATGCTTACAAATGCCTGCTTTTTCCAAAGCAAGGCCTTCTTCTGAATGTATTGCCTAGCTCCGCTGTTTCAAGTCCGTGGCAAAGCCTCCCCTTTCCTTTTGTGCAACTGTAGCCTGCGCATCTGAGGGCCGCCTGTGGCCCTCTGGTAACAGGGAGAGCAGGTAGAGTTTGTTCAACAACTAGCACTCGTCTGAATGGGGTAGGTTGTGGAAAACTCGTCAATTAGAGGGCAGGAGATCTGAAATGTTACGGTTAACATTCACAGTGGTTCCAGCCATCAGAATATTCAGCCTTACTCTAGCACTAACCGGAGGTGCTTGCTCTGGTATCCCAGTACCAGATTTTTGTAGAGCAGGGAGAACAAGGTGTACAATGACCTGAGAAAATCAAACAGAAACCTAGGCCAGATTCAATACGCTGTGCGGAAAACCCATGGCATGTTTTTAGTGCTGTGGGCTGGCTAAAAGTCCCTGTTGAAACCCATGTGATTTTTCCACAAGTTCCACCTGAGTCCCTATGCAGTTAGGAGGTTTGATTATTTTGCTTTGAGCGTGGGAGTTTATTCAAATCTGAAAATCAAACAAATGTCTAAGAGTGCTCACCCATGCAAAGCAAATTGAGGACAAAGGTTTGCTCACGCCCTTGGCTGAAACCAGCCAGGTCAGAGCTGTGGGTAAGGTAAACACCAATTGAAAACACCCTGGGTTGTCTGCCTGCTGTTCCTTCCAAATTGGTGAGCAATTTATCCTTTTTCCTTCTCTTCCTCTCTGTTTGTTCAGAGGTAGGTTGTTGATTTCACTCTCTGCCCTTGTCTAAAAGCAGAGCGGTGCTCCGGGAACAAGAGCAGACCAGAGTGTGAATCATGGCGTGAGTCACAATTCTGCAACACTCCACTTTGCTCAGAGCTGGAGGAAAAAACTCCTCTCCTACGTGTGGCTGTTCAGCTTGTGTGACCCACTGGAAGGAGCTGCAGACTCCAGCCGTCTTTCTCTAAAACTGCTCTCCCTCGCATTCCCACCTGCTTGCTGTTGAGGAGCTGCTGAGCAGGCAGGTAGTGGCACTTGGAAGCAAAACCTCAACTGGAGAGCAAGAAAGACCTTTACCTTTCCACACCCCTGCCCACACCTCAGCAGGGCTTCGTGGCTTAACCTGCAGGCTTGTCTGCACAGGAACCTTTTGGTCCTAGTTCCCTAACACTCCAAAACATGGGAGCCGGTGTGAAGTGGCTCATGCACTCTGTGTTCACATCTTCTCTTTCTGCAGGCTAACTTTGTCATTTATACGGGCCCTGAGTGTTTACGGCAGTTCCTTTGGATAGAGGCCATTTTCTGTTGGAGCAATACCCATCACTCACTGTGCTGATTACCAGAGAAAGACATTGCAAATAGTATCAACAGACATTAAAATGTATGAATCCGAACTCATTTATTTTGCAGAGTGGTTTATTAGGTGATACTATTGTTTTATAGCTAGAAAAACTTTCACATGCAGGAAAAAAGTAAAAACAAAATTACTGATTAGTTACACTCAACATTGTTGTGAATTTCCCCATTAAAGGCAATTGCTGGTTAGGGGTTGTTGCTTCCTCTTTAAATGTTATTGCCAGCTCTTAAGTATTGCCAGGATTTATTGTGCAGCAAAGGAATGGACAGGGCAGTCTTCCCAATAGTATTTCTGTGTTTGGGTGCAGTTTCTGACAGAGCTGGATTGTCCTGTTCACAGGACATTCACGCTGCTGTGCGGCTACTCAAATCACCTCTAGTTTGTTGGAGCTCAATGTAAGCTTCAAGCTTGGAAACTTTTTCTTTTCAGGATCCCTGCTTAGTTAATTGGCACACGTCCTTTGAAACATCTGTTATAACTCTTCTTTGGAACTAGGTTTGTCAAGCTGGCAAAGAATATATTTCTGCATAGGCATTTTACAAAGAAAATGACTTTCATTTCTGCTGGGAACCTCTGGGACTGTGCAGCTACAGAAGAAGTGGGTGTTGCAGAATTGTGACTCACGCCATGATTCACACCTGCCACCTTTTAGGTCAAAAAGCTTGACCTAAACTTTTAAAGGCCACTTAGATTCCCCACGAGGGATTGTCAGGAGCTTTCTAGACAGATGTGACTTGGAAGCAAAGCAGGGAGAGAAAAAAGTCACCAGATGATGCAAATACAAAGCAACATCTCTCCGATCTAATGAGTGTACACCTTTGCCGTTCTCAGAGGCCTTCTTACAGATGCATTGAGCTGGTGTACATCATTATTCAGGATGGAGGGCAGGGAAAACCCACCTCATTGTTTCCAGTTCCACAAAATTCTCTCATGAAGGGAAAGAGAAATGTTTTCTGGTGTCCAAGAGGTGCTCTCCCACCTTTGTGAATGTTCCAAGCACTATCTCAGCCTACAGAACCTCCAGTCTTTGAACTGCTCAGTGTTTTGGTTGACTTTCAGGATGAGAGTGTGTGTGAGAAGAGCACTGAGAAGAATTAAGGCTGGGCTGTGTGTGAGGCTGAGAGATCAGTTACAAGAATTTCTCTTCCATATACGTAGCTCTCCAGGTTCTAGTTAAAAGAGAGTTTCTTTGCTTGGATTGACTAGGGACATACTGATCTTTGATAATCCCTCACTGGAGCTAACATGCCTCCTCTTCCA
The DNA here is from genome assembly GCF_003343035.1 of Apteryx rowi. Lineage (NCBI taxonomy): Eukaryota > Metazoa > Chordata > Aves > Apterygiformes > Apterygidae > Apteryx > Apteryx rowi. Next base: position 997,940 of record NW_020450727.1, read on the forward strand.
AATTTTGGCTAGTTCAGAAAACTAATTGTTGTTTTCTCTTGGGCTGGATTGCCTGTACGTGTAGTTACACTGCATCAGTTCACACCCTATTTACAGGAGAGGTTGGTGTTTTTTTTAATGAAGTGATTTTTAGATTTGAATACATCAATTATTAGGCATGCTTTTGTACGCAAACACTTTCTATTTTGGAAGCTTTACACACCTGATCACCACCCTGTTTTTTGGCTTCAGCTTGATGTGTGAAACAAGGTCTTGCTTGTCAGGAAAGCTGCACATTTGTTCTAGAGGAAAAAATATTGTTAATGAAATACACCATCAGGCTAATATTTTTGTTTTATTTCTTATTCTGTTGCCAACATTAACTTTCTTTTCTTTGTACCTCTGTATTCAAGGTTTGTTACTCCCCAGTGAATTTGTTAAAAGTGGATTGGATGACTAGAGTGTCTTTCTGTGCTTTCTTCATGTATTATAAGTGCCAGGTATGGAGGATAATGCACCAAAGATTTTATCCTATACAAACTTTGTTATTAAAGAAATATCTTTTAAAGAAGCACAGATTTGCATTGCTCAGTGTTGCCATATTGTAAGATAGCTGTATTCTGCTCTAAGATATCATTATAAAACAGTAACCCTGATTTAATTGAGACCAGAATTTGCTCCAAAATGAATATGCAGTGGCTGATTAAAAACAATAATAATCGTGTCCTGTGTGTACTATAAAATACCTTGCTGTTTTATACCTCATTGGATTGATGCCTCTAATTTGGGTGAATAAAATAAGAAATGAAGGATGGAGTCAAGGTTAAAGAAAGGACCCTGGTGCTGGACCTAAACTTAGAAATAGTCTGGAAGAATGGAAACTATGTGTTCTTGCAAGTGAAGTAGGAGAATAGACTTACTGAGAAGATTTAGTGGAAATAAGGGGAAAAAAAGGTATAGGAGTAATGAGGGAGTTGGATTAACACTTCTGGCATTTTTTTATTATTATTTGTAATGTTTTCTCTGTAGATATACTAGAAAGAAAAAAAGAATTAAGAATATTTCCCTTCTCCACAAGCCTGCTCCCCAGACTAATTTTTCATCAGAAACTTGCTTGCTATCCTCTCATTGGATATTAATTAGCCTTTCTTTAGGCCCTCGTACTCCGTATGAGCAGGCTCCAAATGTGGTCTCTTTCTTTGTTCCAAAAGGTGCCATCGTTAGCATTGACTCTGTCTTATAAACCTTCTTAAAGAAGGGGAACCTTGCTGTCAAACCAAGCACTTCCAACACCTCAAACGTTCTCCAAAGCCTTTTAAACATGCTCCCCACATCAGTGTGGCTACTTTGGATTACAATTCTTCTCTTCTATCATGTGTGATAGTTAAAGCAAATTAAAAAAAAATAAATTTGTAGGGGGACTTCCAAGTCAGCTATCTTTAGATGTCACATAAGATATATAGAGCTATTTTGAAATAAGAAACATATAATAGCTACCTACCTTGGTTTTCTTGCCTTGCCTGAGTTCCACTCTTGGTATTTGTTGTCTCCCTTCCTGGTCCTCTTTTCTCCTGCTGTGCCCCTATCGGTGAGTTTTTCATTCCCTTTCTGCCCATCCTGGGGGGTTTGATCTTCTCATTCTCTGAGCTTTTAAAAGTTAAAACTAATCCTGAATCTTTTCTCATTATTATTCTCCTGTTCACTCTTTGTTTTGTTTTGATGCTTTCTTTTCCTTCTCTGCTCTACAGACAATCTGGAGAGGTCTGTTCTTATTAGATTGCATAAAATTAGTTATTTTGTTCAGGCAAGGCTTATTCAGATAGTCTTTGGCAGCCATCCCTTTCAGAGGCAGGCACTTAGCCTCCAGTCATGCTGTCCTTGCCAAGACTTATATGAAGCATTACCATGCAAGCAAATGGAGAACTGATAATATCAAACAGAATTTGCAAGTTTTATGTAGGTTGTATTATTCTTTCTCTCTATACAAAGAAGTTTGATAAAGTTTGATATCTTGAGTCTAAAAATAAGCATTTGCCGATAGCCAGCAGGTCACCTGGCTGATCCTTAACTGAGTACCTTTTGGTGGCTGAAGGACTGCCATCAAATCCTTCGAGCCCAGAACACTTAGAGGTGTTGTTGTGTTATCAGGGTTAGTAAGAGGCGCAAAGTCAACTTCTGCATTGGAAGGGAAAGCCCTGTACCGGTCGTGTGCTCTTGTTGCGCAGATCTGGGGAGCTCTGTGAGACTGTAGACGTAGTAATAATATTAAAGGGCATGTACTCAAATTTAAATTAAAAGAAGGGAAATAAAATATGTTGGATGACACTTAGAGAATGATTTTTTCTTAGTGTGAGCAAACATTTTCAGCTGACTACACTTTATTTTGACCTTATGTAGTGGCAGACATTGTCCTGATAAAATTGCCTCTTTACCAACTAATGGGACATAATCTAATCAATGCTTTTTTCATGCCACAGGGAATTGTTGTAGCTGAACAAGTGTATTGCAAATGACACTCTAAGGTATAGAAAGTAGTTGAAAGAGACTTAGGAGTGTTGTTGTAAGTAGAAATGTTAAGATACGGTTCCACAACAGCTTAAGCTGAACTAAATTCAGTCTAACACATTCCCGCCTTTCCTGCTGACTCCAGTCGTTCTGTCCCGCTCAGTCCGTTGAACTGGCACTTGCATTTGACTGGACAGTGAGACAATTCAAGGAGCGAATCCAGGTGATAAGTAGCTCCCCAGTCTTCCCCGTGGAAGGTGACTAGTTTTCATTTGGAACAGTTCAAAACAGCTTGCTGTTTGTTTGAACACCAGGTAAAGGAGAAGGGGTGTGGATGCAAGGGCAGGACAAAGGTAGGCTTGACGTAATTCAGCCTGAGTGGCTATGAAACTACCATAGACTATGTAAATACTAGTAAAATTAGATGTGCCTGGGAATATTTCCAGGCACTAGCATGAGACTGTCTATGCTATTAAACTGTTAAAATGCTCCCTGGCATGAATTTGACCTTTCCCAATTAACACTCTCCGCAAACAATTTCTGGGCACAATTTGGTAGTTAGTGTGGTCCCAATAGGCAAATTGCAAACATAAACTCAGGTTTTCCTGTGCCAGTTGGCCTCAATGGCCAGGAATGTTTCCAGGCATGTTGAGTTTACTAGTATAGACCTATCCCTGCTGTCATATCCTGCTCCAAGATTGCAGCTACCACCACTTTTAAAAGGGGAGGTCTTGTCCTGCCAGCTCTCGGTTAGAGGAACTTAGTTCTTATGAGCTAAATTCCTAGCTTTGATAGGATTTCTGGCTGTAGAAAATCAGTTACATGTTTTCAGGACAGGCCAGAAAAACAGCTGTTGAAATTCTACTTTTATATTGTAGTGTTTAGAATTGCCTGCAAATGCCTATGTATGATAAGAGAGGACTTGTCCTGAACAGCTTATTTTCAAGAAAACTCCAAAACATAAAAGATAGGAAGACATGAAATCTACAAATAAGAACTTTTATTTCTTTTAATAATGCTGTAAGAAATGCATATTTTGCCTTCATTCTGTGGGGGGAAAAAGAGATTTATAACAGTAACTTCTTTGTGATGCAGAATGCTGGGCCACTTGCTAGACAAGAATCAAGCTTTAAGTGATTTTTCCAAGTCAGTTGCAGACTTGGGAATACAATTGCTCCTTCCTCTGCCTATTGAAAACCCCACAACCAATACATTTCCCTTTCAACTTGCAATGTTAATAAAATAAATGTACTCTTGTATCTTGAATTACTGAAGCCTGTTTCTCAGTTATAATTAGTGCTTGCTTTTTGTTTTTTTTCCACAGCTGCCTTCACAAGGGTCTCTCCACATCAGGAAATCTGAAAAAATGGGATTTTTACATCTCTCCAGGTATAATCACTTACCAGTTGTATGACCTGTCTGCCTAATGAACTCTCTCAGGGAAAAATTAAAGGAGTTATTTTAGAGGAGCATTTCGGAGCTGCTGTATACTCAGTAATGGTCTCATGGGTAGGTTTCTCTAGGACCCAGAGAAACTGGAATTGACAGAAATCTTCACCTGGATGAATTTTCCCCTTTCTTCTGATTGTATACCTTATAAGGAGTACAGGAAAACAAGGAAGTGATAACCATGTTCAGGTTACTTTTATGCAAAGCTTGTCGTCTTTACCTGTCCAGGTAGCCTTTCTTTTCATTTTTATTCATGTTTTGTCCTGATAGCATTGAAGTTTCTTCGCAGTCCAGTGTAGGTGACATCTTAACGCATACACTTTGGGAATGTATGATTTTTACGACATTCTACCTTTACACGGATGATAATTAACACGCTAATATTTTTTTGTCACACAGCCAGCACTGAAAACGAATGGGGATTGCCTTGCTTTGCCTCTTTTTCCTATTTCTGCAAAGAAATAACAATGTACAAGGTAAGGTTCAGGGCCAATCAATTCCATTTCAAAACTATTTTTACATTGTTTCTTGTTTTGATACTGACTTGCTGTCTGTGTTTACTCGGTAGTCATTCCTTTCTGGTTAATTAATTTTTTCTTTTTTTAGCAGACTGCTGTAGGGCTATCCTGTGAATTCATCTGAGATTTATGTGGTCATTACATAGCACATATATGAAAGAGACAGGAGTTTGAGCTATTTTAGTTATACTAAGCGATGTTTGATCCATTGAGAAATTTAATACTATTCATGTGACTCAGTGTTTCACTGCTACTTGCTTAATAAATTAAAATCATGTCAAGTATCTACAGATCTGAGTGAAGCAGTTTTAGGCATGTAGAGGGAACATAAATCTGTTTTTCTAATATCTCTGGTTATGTTAGCAATGTGTTAAGTGTACCACACAAGAAATAAATGTAATAATTTAACAAATGCACTGGAGAAAACAAGTAACATGTTTCCAGGGAACGGGCATCCTTAAAGCATGCAAAAGTAAGTAGGTTAATTGTCAGCAGTTGTGGTTTTCTTTAGAGTTAACATTCTACTGATAGAAATATCTTTATGAAGGAATTTTGTCATTAATTCTAAATATGGCTAAATGTGTGTTTTTTCATCTCCCACATTCGCTAAATGACAAGATTCTTCATAAATTGAATGATTAAACACATTATTAATTGTCTTTTGTCTTCTTGGATTTAAATGTAGGGAATTGTTCTCAGGAAAGTGCAGTGACTTGCGAAGATTGTTTGCTTTCTGGACCACACTGTGCTTGGTGTTTTCAAGAGGTAGGGTAAATGATACAAAAAATTTCAAAGTAAGACTTGAAGTGTTTGTAGTAGCTCTGGGTGATGAAGTACTGACTTAACTGGGTCAGCCCATGGTTTTGTGATGCATGCAGTGCTTAGGGCAGCCTTCCTGGGAATCTGAAGTGAAATTCAAATCTATACATTATGGTCTGTTGTTCCTTATTTTTTTTTCTTAAAAAAAGCTTCCTTGACATAGGCAGAAATAAAAATGCTATTAGAAGAGCTCAGGTCATTCTGAGGGCTGACTCACCCACAGTGCTCATGACAAAGTACCAGACATCAAGTTGCTTATCAGACTGGAATTTATATATTTTATACTATGCCAGACAGGGTAAACAGGTGTTGTGATCAGTTTGCATATAGGAATGGTAGATCTGTGCCTGATTTTAGATATGATGATAATGTCAATTTTATGATTAGTATGATATGGATGCAAGTATTTTGGCTAAAACACAGGCCTTTGAAATAAATATCTGGGTTTGTTTCCTACATATCTGTTACAGACTTTCTGTGTAACCTTGGGCAAGCCACTTAACATCTCTTTTTTAAAAACTTTCAAAACTTTCATCTGTAAAAGATGAAAAATGATATCTCACTACTGCATAGCAAATATTCTAGATCTTAATTCATTAATTTTTGCAAAATATTTGTGTATCACAATTAAAAATTTGCCAGAAGTAATGGAGAAATAAAATAACCTTGGACCAATGAGACTTAGGGCCATCTTTTTAAAATGCAATATGAACTGTTAGTATTTCTGAAGAACTTGTTACTTGTTATAATTTCTGAACATCAACTGGAGGAGACTACATTTGTCTTTTGGAGAACTTGACTTTTATATCTTATATAGATAGACGGAAATGATTTTGTGAATCTAATGCATCCAATATCTAGTCACTGGCAGATGATAGAACTAATAGATAGCTAACGTGTTAGGATAGTGATCAGCAAGGCATATAGTACACATTTATTTCAAATTACATGAAGTTGTCTCAAATAACTGTTTTGCATATGATAACCTAAGGACTTCTTCCCAAAGTTTGAGAAGCACTATTAAAATTATTTTCTTTTCAGTGGTGATTAATGGTGTAAAATGCTTCATGGGATCAAGTTTTGCAAGTATGTATACTTTCAAAAGAATGAAAACTGTAGAGAAACAGAGTATATATTGTCAGGTATGATAGAAGAAATGCTTTGAATATTTTTCATGATAGTTTCTAATTTATATCTTTGCTGCAGGAAGTATTTCTTCCAAAAAAATTTTTGTTAATAGCACAAAGATATCTAGGATGTCACTAATGTTTTACTTTATAAAGTATCCAAAGACCAAAGAGCACTTTTTCTTTAAAACACATTTACTAAAAACAATTTAGCAATTTGCGAAAAATGATACTACAGGAAAAAGCAATCATCAGTGTGTTTTCAGTAGTTTTTAATGTTCATACTTCTAAAACAGGGTTTTCTTGAAATGAAATTTGATCACATAATTTGGACTACTGCCATGTGTTTTCAGAAAAAAAAGAAAAACAACTTATTGATTTTTAAAAAATGTGCAATTACTGAAAACTTCAGAGCAGTAAATGTGATTTTTTTTCCTTGCTCATAGGCTCATGAACTTGTTTGATAAAGAACACACCTAGAATGCAAATGACCTAGGAGCTTTAGAGTCAGAATAAACATTAAAATGCCTCCAAGTAAACTGTTTTCTCTATAGGACAAAAACATACCCTTTATAATTATCTTTGAAATGTGAGTTTGCTTCCCCATACGTGTTTTGAAAAAACAGCTATTCAAAGTGTGTAATTACAGGAGATGATACTCTTTTCCCTGTGAAGTTTTTAGAGTAGTACATAATTTTTATATGCACTGTGTTCAAGAAGCAGTTGGTGAGAGTTTTGTCTGAGAAAAGACATCAGATTCGGTCTGAAGCACAATAAACCATTATTCCCGTCTGGTGTCTCAGGACTGCTTAAACTGAAATATATAAGATCCCTGAAACCTTTCAGCCATGAGGACTGAAATTTCAATGGGAAATGAGGGGCTAAGTCCTGTTCTAAATATATTTAAGGTAATTTTTTTCTTATTTGTATAGACAATTTCTCAGTGTCTGAATTTAGAGAACATTTGTGGTTTAATGCCTGAATCCAAAGTGGCTTATCGAAGTCTGGGAGAAGGGAATGGCCCTGTGCTGTTGGCTTATGACCGTGAACCAGGAATCAAACATTTCAGTGCTGGTTCTGACAAATGGTTCCCAGAAGGTTTTGGTCAAACGGCCTAGCAGACTAGATTCACAGAGTGGATTTATCCTTAGCATTGCATCGCTTGGCTGTTAGACATCCTGCTGACCAGGAGAATTCTGTCTCAGCTGAACGTCCAGACTCCCCGTGCAATGCATAGGAGAACCTGGTTGCCCATGAACTGGATTCACTGAGACCAGTCTCTTGGTGAGAGAATATGGCATTTGAGCTAACTGTAAAAAAGAGAGGAAAGGAATTGGACCTAGACCAGTGACAATGTAGTGAGGACTTATAACTATGAATCATCTCCTATCTTACACAGGTCATTCCTTTCTCACAGGAAATACAAAAACTGGAGGAGATGAGGAGATAAAATGTAAATATATGTGCTGAGTCAGGGACTGAAACTGCATAGGCATCTTTGTCCGCCCATTGTCCTGATAGCCAAGGCAGCAGCAAATCTGGTTGACCACAACTCCCTCCAGGCAACTTCACGCCAACTCCTTGTCTTCCTCTACTGCTCCTAGTCTTCCTTTTAGAGAGGCAGTCCAGCACAGCCCTTCATCACTGGAGCAGCAAAACTCAGCTTCATTTGTGCTACTGAGAAGCTCTGAACCATTTCTGATATATATATATATATATTTATATTTATATTTATATTTATATATTTTCCCCAGTTTGTAGCCTGGAAATTTGTAGTCTACTTCTGAAGGATCCAGGAAAGATAACTTAGGAAAACAAATGTGTTGCCATTGAGTGTAAATTTGGCTCCAGACTCCAACTGTTTTAGGGGTCTGGAAATTAAGAAAGATTGAAAACCAGTGATCTACCTCAATGAATGTTTATTTTATATAGAATACAACAACTACAACAGGGTAGGCTTGAGAGAGATCCAGAGCAGGGTACCTGGCTAGAAGTGGTTAAAGTATACTCATGACAGACGGGAAATTTAGGTTCAGAACCCTTTTCCACATAAGGTATAGTGAGGGTTTGAATTTGCCAGTTGCCCACCAGTCTAATGCTTTAATCACAAAACTGGTCATCTTGAAACTGGCTTAGATCTGATAGCCATAAAGATGGGGAAGGCTCCATTTGAGAATCCCACCAGGAATTAAACTTCAGGCACTTTCATGGCAGCTTGGTGGGATGTATGCACACACATACTGGCAGAAATCATGACACCAGCCAATCTTTGAGATAAACCTAAGAATTTAGGAGTTTTCTTCTTTAAAAGGCAGCTGATTGGAGATTTTGAAGACCTAAACTTTAGACATAACTGTAGGTAATGACAATAAAACCTAGAAGCCTCTTTGTAAATCTAACCATTAACTTCACTGTTATGCAGGGATAATACCTACTTTACAGCAGTGTTGTGGAAAGGAATGCGTATCAAGTGCTTTGAAATGAGTAACAAAAATAAACTGCAAGATATCCAGCTGATATCAATAGGCTTGTGATTTCCTCTGTATGGGAGAAGGTCAAGTAGGACGCTGGCCTAAAAGTAACTGGATAAACGTGAGTGTACTGGGAACCTCGTCTGCTCCGAAGAGTGATGGAAGCTGTGGAGCTTGTTAAACATCAGGCAGAGTAACAGGGACCTACCTGCCAGCTTTAGTAAATGTGTAAAATGAGCGCTGAGGAGAAAGAATAGGTCAGAAAAAAACAAATTGTCCCGTGAACGCAACATACCCCACCTCCAATTTCTCACAAAACTTGTAGGAATATATTATCTGTGAGATCTCATGTGTTATTAAATGACATTGACCTGTCAGCAGTTCAAAGTTATGAAGGAAAGACTGACAAATTTGCAACATAATCCTGTAAGTGATTTCCTTCGAAAAACAGGCTCATATGTGCTTTGTGTTGACATTCCCAGTACTGCAAGGAGCCAAATGTAAGTGGCACGATTCCCATTCCCCAACAATAGAAGAGTTTCTCCCAGAATACCAAATAGGTGTAAGTTACATTAATTATACACCTGTGTGACATGATCCATGGAGGGCAAATTTAGATTTCTGTGCCACCTAGATCTCTTTCCACACTGTTTTGCACTCACTGTATAACTTCTCCCTTTGTTTCCATTCCCCCTGCTTTGCATTGAGCTTGCCTTAATGAGTTGCTGGTGACGGTCAGTAAGTACTTTTACCTCATCCATTCCTTTTCCTGTTTGTTTTAGAATTATACAGACTCAGCTGGAATTCATGGAAGGTGTGATACGCCAGAAAATCTTTTATCAAAAGGATGCCAGTTGAATTTGATTGAATTTCCCATTTCCAAAGTAGAAATTCACAAAAACAAGCCCCTTAGCATCGGAATACAGAAGAACAATTCTGATGTCACACAGATTTCTCCTCAAAAATTAACTCTTTGGCTGCGACCAGGTAGGTCACTCAATTCAAATGCAGGATTTTTTTTTTTTTTTTTGCTAATGTGGTATACCTAAGCCAGCTAGACTAAATGGTCTGAAAAAAATCTTTATAGGGTAAAAATAAAATACCTGTGTTAGGTCCAAAGTTAATTGCTGTTTGGCTAACCAGATGAAAGCTAAGTTCAGTTCAGTTCAAAATACTGCCAGAAGTGCTGAGTACTTCATAAAGGTAAGGATTTATTTTCTAGTCTTCTATTCTCTTGCCATTAAGATGGCAATGAGAAAATGGAAACCCCACATGCCTCCGCAGTCCTGCTTCTGTGCCTCTCCCTGTGAAGGTCTGATAAACAGCATAGCCCAGATGCAGTATAAAATCTTGCTTTGAGGATTTGCAAGGTACCAGTGACACTTATGGAAGCTCTCCAGACCTGCCTCAGGGTAACTGAAATATGAATTTATCCTGGAGAAAATTTGGAATAAAGAAACTTAAGAAACACCCTGTTAGGTTGCATCATAGTGCTGGCACTGAAAATAAAACCCATGTGTACACTCTGATTTTTGTTCAGATTTCTAAAGCGCACAGTATTTCCCGTAAGTGCTGCCTTAAGTTTCAGCTGGTTTCATACCTAAATTTTCTAAAGCTGTATACTGCAAAAGGGGTGTTCTCATATTTTTAAGTTACAGCAATCAGAGTTGTTTCCAAATTCTATCATTACTGCTTTACTGAAGAACAGTTTAGAAAATACATAAGAACTCCTTTTGATTTTTCAGAATGTTTGGAATTTTTGTTAACAGAGAATTTTTAGAGTTGTTGTGTTAATTGTACTGATGATTTAAAAATACTTTATCATTTTCACCGTATATATAATTTTATGTACAAAATGGCATTGCTCATAACAGTCTATTTAGGAGTTTTAATATGTATCCTATATTCCTATAACTTTAATAGGACATGAAGAAACAATACAGATCAAAGTTCGCCAAACTGAAGATTATCCAATTGATCTCTATTACCTCATGGATCTTTCAGCTTCAATGGATGATGATCTGAATACAATAAAAGAATTAGGTTCAACTCTTTCCAAAGAAATGTCAAAACTGACAAGCAACTTTAGACTGGGTTTTGGATCTTTTGTTGAAAAACCAGTTTCACCGTTTATCAAAACTACAGCTGAAGAAATAAACAACCCTTGCAGGTATGCAGGGAAAGTACCTACATCTACATGCATGCCACCATTAAGTCATACTACTAATCTTTAGGACAAAATTCAGCTCAACACCCTCACTGGAGCCTCTGCCCTATTCCAGCTGTAACTGAGTCAGCAAGGAATTTATTTTAGGTTCACACTCTGATTATTATTCTGTTATATGTTATGTTATTTGAAGAACAGAGACTAGGAGTCATTCTGCTTTTTAGCTTTTGCTGCTAGTTACAAATGCATTTAATGGATTAACATACTGGTATTCCAAATAATTATGCATTCCTTTAATTTGGTTAAATATATATATAAGAATTTTTATGCTATTGCTATATTAAACTAGTGGAAATGCAAAAGGAGCGAGGAATACCGGTTTCATTTACCCTTTAATGTTGTTTTCCTTTGTTTTTTCCTTAAAACCTAGCAGTATTGCCCCAAATCTAGGTTGCCCTAGGCCTTTCCTACTCTAAGTGGAGGAAAAGCAGTGCTCTCCAAAATTCCCTTGTTTGTAGCCCTAAGCAAGAACAGAGAAGGCCAGTGGGCTCTCTGAATGTGACTAAGGAACTAGAGATCCCAATGCACTTCTAAGTATGAAAATGAGATGTGGCAGAGAGCACTGCAAGGACTGCATCTCTGCAGACACATCTTGATAGAATTACTCTGGAGGCATTTTCCATGTTTTATGCAGACCTGTTTGCATAATCCAGCTAAATGAAAATATCTATGCGCTATGATTCTTTTTATGTTTTTCACTAGATCTATCTCAGATACAGAAGAGAGATACGTAACTAAAAACTAATCAGGACAGATAGATTGCAGTGGCAAAGTAGCCATTGCAGTGATTTTATTCCTGCATTATCCATAAGCTATCTCACTTGTTTTGCAGAAGTGTCCCATATGAGTGCTTACCTACCTTTGGATACAAACATGTTTTGCCATTGACAAATGATTCAGAAAGATTCAATGAAATTGTGAAAGAACAGAGAATCTCTGCTAATATAGATACTCCAGAGGGAGGATTTGATGCGATTATGCAGGCAGCTGTTTGCAAGGTAATTGAAACTTCTAGGTATAATATTAATTATTCTGTATTTTAGCACTTCTAGTATTTATGGTTGTACTTCAAAGAAGCAGATCATTATTTTTCAAGATTTTTAATGCAGTCCAAAAGCCTAGTCAGATTTGTGTGAAGTCAGTGCAATGGACCCTGACAGCATCAGTGGAAGAGCAGTCAGACTGTAAGACACAGTCAAATTATATTTTATTGCTACTTTTGATTGGTATCAAGTTAAGCATATATATTGCAACATTATAGTCTTTTTCTTTAATTTCCAGGGGTAAAAAATATAAACTGTGCAATGACTGGGTCTGCTTTCTTGATTGTTTTTTCTTTAAATATTTTTGATTAACCATATTTAGAGAAGTAAGCAGACTGACATGGACACAGCCAGCACACTTTACTAAACACAAGACTGGAAAGAGAAAATGTTTGACAAAGACAATGGAATGACACCATCTCTAAAAAGAGCTGTTTTGATGTTTTGGATAGTCACTTTAAAATGATTCCATTCATTTGCTTTGAGATGCCTTTCTCCAGATTGTTTGCTGCTTTTCTATATTGTGAGTATAGTACAGCTTGCTGAACTAATGTATTTTAAATTACAGGAAAAAATTGGATGGAGGAATGATTCTTTACATTTGCTGGTGTTTGTGAGTGATGCTGATTCCCATTTTGGGATGGACAGTAAACTGGCAGGGATTGTTATTCCTAATGACGGGAACTGTCATTTGGACCACAATAATGAATATTCCATGTCAACTGTTCTGGTAATTTGCTGTGTGTCTTGTACAACCCTAGCATTGTGCAAATGTAAAGACTAACATGAGCAAATTGGAAGACTCACAAAAGTGTATCTTCAGCAATGATATGTGGAAAAGTTGGGGGATCCGGGTGTTTGGTGTCATCTATTTTATTTGTAACTGTAGTTTTACTCAAAAGAGAACAGTGTGTATCTAAGAAACTACGGTAGATTATAATTAGAAAAAAATGTGTGGATCTTATTCCTGCTAACCTGGAAAGCACATGGAACAGGACCAACTAGTATTTTATTCTGAAGGGAAAGCAAAATATGCATTAATCCTGTACCCTTAAAGGGCGTGAATTCAGGAGGAGTTCAGGAATATGTAGGGCACTGTTCATGTAGAAAAACTTCCAATGTAAAAACTAGTACAAATACTCAGTTCTGGTACAGTATTATTCTTCAGACTACATTCTGCTGAGTTAAATGTCCCAGTATGAAGGTAGACACTGTAGTTGTTTCAAAGGGTAGAGGAAATTATATACACTATCTTTTATTTTGTATATATGTAGTACCTAATTAAGTATTTATCCTATACTGAGAAAAAAGTATTAATTGTAACAATTCGAATGTGTGCTTCATGGGAGAGTGTTAGGAACTGTATGTCTATAAAAAACAGATTGATGAGGCTCTCTTCTATTTGTTTTCAGGAGTATCCCACAATTGGACAATTAATTGACAAACTTGTGCAAAACAATGTTTTACTAATTTTTGCTGTAACAAAGGAGCAAATTCACATATATGAGGTGAGCAAATTAAAATGTTTGATTCTCCAGTGTTAGCTCTAATGTTCACCCTTTTTCCCAGCTGAGACAGTAATTCTAGTATTAAGGATCCAAACCTGCAAGATATTTATGTAATAAAAATAGCTAGTAAATTATATATCAGAGTTAGAGGAAGGCTCTTTTACTTAGGAAGTACTTCTTTTATTGATTTTGATGTTCTTATGTAACTTTTAAATTGTATTTCAAGTTGAATCACACTGTAATTTTTAAGTCAATAGACAAGGATGGTCAAACTAAACTTTTCTGAACTATTCAGTGTAATCATTATGATTAGCCTTTTGTATTTTTTGAGGCTAGGTAAGGACAGTTGAACCTGTTTTTACTTTTATAAGATAATAATACATTCTGAAAAAAACACCTTCACACTCATCTCCGAGATAAGGGTTTCTTTTCAGTTGTAGTTTTATTCATTTTTCCTTGTTTCTTTGTCTCCTTCCAATGAGACAAAAAGGAAACTAGCAGCAAGATTAAAAACACAAAATATGATGGACAAAGTCCTCTCACCTCATGTATCACTCCTCATTTGCACTGAGGGACAAGAAAACTCTTTATTGCAGGAATGGTTGACATTAAGTCTCACAGGCTTTCCTGTTCTATGAAGTCGTGTCATGGGAAATGGGAGCAGGAAGAGAAGGGAGAGTGGAGGAGCAGTGGTTATGAATATGCAAAATCCATATTTCTAATAAATTGAATATAATTCATACCTGCAGCTCTATCCATACATAGTTCCTCTTGCAGCTGAGATAAATCTAGAACTGATACCAAAAGAAGGAGGACATACGAAGCGTTCTGCAACTCTGTGTCTGTTCACAGGTTGTCTGGAGAGTCCTATCCACCAACTAAGCTAAACCAGCTGTAACGTTTGTCTGGTAACACATGTCCATTTTCCTAGATGTCACAGTTTGTCACTAAACTGGCTGGACTAGTACTATACAATTTGGAGCCTTTCTTCTGTCTCTAGGGTCCAGAAATAAAGATTCATAATTCTAAAGAACCTGTTTTAAAGATACAGTAGGTAATACAAATCTGAATCATTCAGATGAAAATGTGACACTAGAGTCCTGTTTACAGGTCCTACATATGCCCTTGAAAGTATACTATGTTTTTGAAAGACAGCACGGTAAGGCTTATACGATTTTTGTATTTGCTTTCACTGATTTTCCACATCACATACAGGATAGTAAGCAGGGCATAACAACTATAGATACCTGAATAAGTGACAGAAAGCAGTATTGAAAAGATGAAAGCAGTAGATAGAATATATTCAATGGGATTGCTATATATGCTACAAGATAGAAGATAGTCACACTTTATTCTTCTAACAAAGAAAGTAACAAGAACAAAAATTCTACAGTTGGATTTACAATGGCTTGCCTTTTTTTTAGTTATAAACCTTCGTTTAGTGTTCCCAGTGAACAAAAAGTGCCACTTGATAACTTTGATACTGGTATAACACTGACACAGAGATACTGAAACAGAAAACCTCTGATAAGAACACTGTTGGCCAACTCTGAGGGTGACCACCAACAATTTCCAAGGGGAAATATAATGCAAGTAAAAGAAAAGTTTCTTTGGATAAAAAAAGGCTCTGTTAATCAATGAGTTGCTTCCAAGCCACTTTGTGCAGCACCTATTAAAGCACCTATTAAAGTTAATGAAAAGAATTCACATGCCATTAATTAGGCCCCTTTTAAGAAAAATGTTCAGCAATATTTAGATTTAATAAAAGCTTTTCAATGCCACAAATTTTAACTAATTTATCCTACGACTATAGAATCCCACTACACTTGTGATTGACTACTAATATTGTTGACCTAAATTTTCCTTGTTTTAGCTGGTAAAAATAGTTTTCTATAAAATCCTTTTATTTTGATTGTAACAAAATGTTGCATTAGTATTTGGAATTTTCATGGAAGAATTATAGAATGAGAGGTGAAATATATGTGCTTGACATTGATTTGCCTGCCTTTAGCTTATTTTTATCCAATTTAGTAACCATACTCAGAAATAAGTTGGAAAACCTTTATGAAATGGAGGAAGTATCTTGATCACAACCTATAAATATATACAGGCAAAACTGAAGTTTTATTGTTGAGAGTTCTTCAGCGCAACGAACGCCTGCTAGATCCAATGTCTGGGGTAGAATTAATTAGCTGAGAGCTGAATTAAAACCAAATCTCAGTTACTACTTCTCGTGTTAGTACATTATATCCTTTTTTTGACAAAAGATGAGTTAGGAAAGTCATCAAGAGTTTCAAGATATATTCAGCGCTATTAGGAGGAAAATTGATCATAGTTTCAAAAACATAGTTTCTTTGATGAATAAAGAATGAATGCCAGTCGTGCTTAGGAATCTGCAGCAAAAGATCTCTGTTTGACAAGAGTGCTTTATTAAAAAATCATAATAATGAAAAAGAAAAGCACAGCAACAAATGCCATTGGATACAAATAATAGTTCAGTTAACTAAAATATATTCTTTCTAACACCAAACCTACCTAGCTGTTCCTGTCTGGGATGCCATTTTAGATGATGTATTTTGCCCCCACTTTTGAGGGTTCAACATTCAAATTATTTTTTTAAAATGCCAGGTAATCAGTGCTCCACGATGCAGAGTGCCTCCACCTTTGTCAAGGTCATAATCTGAGAATCAGTTTATGAAAGATCTCACTAACTTGTAGCTTTTGCTAAAAATCTGGAGTATTACTCAGGACGACTCTACAACTGGAACCAATCCATGAAACACTGGGTGTCTTCTCTGAGCTATGCAGGGAACAGAAATAGAAAACAGTATTATAGAGAACCTCAGGGGCTCATCTACACTCTCTGCAGTGACATAGAACCTTTTTCCTAACCTTTCTTTCCTATCTCCCAGGTAGTTATTAACCCAGAGTAGTACCTTTCTTCTTATTCCTTTACCTCTAGCTTTTAGTGAGGAACATCGTACAAGTTTATCGTAGCAGCAAGCTCACCTTATTGGCCACCTCTCAAAAAAATTTGGAGGCACCATCACACAGTGGTACATGGCCAGGCAGTCTCAAGCACAGGTTGCCACTGGTCTTGAAGGCTGCAGGGATTGCGGGAGGGCCCTGAACTGGTACCTGGGCACCACATTAAACCATTCTTGACTGGTGCTTTCCCTAACACTTTTTAAATTGAAGATTCTGCAATCTCCCTTAGAAATCCCTTCCCAAACTTAATTATCCTTTGAAGCAGAAACCTTTTCCCCAAATAACTCATCTAAAATCTATTTGAACTCAGCATCTAATTATATCAGACCCCCAAATTGTCCACGACTATTTATAATTCCATTCTTAGGGATAAACATACATTAAAATGACTGTGAGAACTTAGAAAGCAGCTCTTTAAATAGATTTGATAGATTCCATTAGTCTTAACTGTAGTATTCAGACTGTCAAATATATGTTATATTTCCAGCCCTGTATAATCCCCCGAAGTTTAGCCCAGAAGAGTTCTGTCATTTAATATTCTTGATCCCCTTCAGACTGAATTTGAAGCTTATCCTCTTACAAGTGTGTGTGCATTATTATCTAACACACAAATACTATGGATTGCACAAATGCAGAATATATATGCTTGTAACATTGCATTCTTGTCAGGGAAAGCATCAGACCTAAATTTTCTCCCTCTTTTAGATAGCTGTACAGTAGCTGTATGGTTGCATGGGATCATCAAACTTAAACTCAGCATTGCTTTGCATGACTGCAAGGACTTTTAAAACAGCATTGTTCATGTTGAAACATTTATAAGGCTACTGAAAATTAAATGCAAGAGAGGGGAGGAAGTTCCTTGCACTGAGTCCTGATTGTGGAGGGTCATGACAGGGTTAAACTGGTGGAAAGTTGCAAGTAGCAAGCAACAGGAGCCTCAGACAAACGTACCCAAGGACACYGGTGCAGCTGGGAATGATACATCCTGAGAAAGTACAGATAAACTAGCAGAAGCCAGTGGGAACCAAGGTTAAGGGCAAGACAGCTTTTCTAAACAAGTAGCAAGGTACAAGGCATGACCGCTGCGTGCGTGATCGGTGTAATGATTGGCTCCCTGTGACATAATCTGCATGGTGATTGGCCTAGCCAAGTGTGTCTGTGAAACCACTGAAGCAGCTAACCAACCAAAGTGGCCAAGGCGCCGCGGGCCTGCATGCCATGACTGCACAAACATATATAAGATAGGCAAATTGCTGAATAAAGTKGGAATTGAATCTGCATTCTGTGACTGCGTATGATTCTTTCCCGCTACTCCCGCGGACCGCGACACCTGATAATTTGAGATTATTTATAAAAAAGGATTAAAAAAAAAGTTCTTTTAAAATATGTTCACATATGTCTACCTTTATTGCATTGTTAGTCTCAGCTGAAAGTCTTAGCAAAGCAGCAGGGAATATATTTATTCTTAAAAGAACTATTTACCTGAGAAGTATCTGTGAATATTGCAATAACAATAATAGTTTGACAAACTCTGTAATCCTATTTTGTTATAAAAGAACATAAAAGTGTTTACGTTTTCATGAAGTAGTTAATTTTGCCTAAAATTTTGAATATCTTAAAACTGGAGATTAGCAAACAGTTGGTATTATTTGTTTTTGAGCAGAATTCTTTAAAAAACTGTTCAAATTTATATGAGGGAAAAATCCCTCTTTATTCCTAAGTAAGTAGGATTGCTGTACAAGCAGAAATTGCTCTTTTTTGAACAATTTTTTTCTTTTTACATCAGAGGAGAATGTGTTTCAGACTGTATTTTACTACTGCAGCTAAAAACACTCCAATCTCTACCTTTGTTCAGAATTTCAAATGATTATTATAAATTTGGCACGATACTCCACTCTCCTTGTTTATACTGCAAATTCTCCTCTCATTTACACTGCTGAAAATTTGACATAACCCCAGTGAACTCAAAGATGTACTTCTCAGATTTCACTAGCATGAATAAGAGTATCTCTAAAAAAAGGTAATTCACCTTTTAATAAATATTTGCCGAAAGACTAAATTCAGTGAGATCCTCTGGATAGGTTAATGATGGTAGCACTCCAAAAGCATCAGTCTACCTCACCTTGTTAATGGTTAATCAAAAATATATGCTAAAAAGGTAAGGCTTAACAGATGAACTAGAGGTTTACACTGAGACTGGGCATGCACCATCATCCTTGCGTGACAATGCAGAAAATTTTTGTTCAAAGACAAAAGATAAAATAAAGTTCTCAGAATAGTATATCCCTGCTGTTTGTTTTGCATGCCACAGATTAAAGGCTTCTATACTTAAAGTTCCAGATTTATTGCTTCTTTTTTTATAATCAGCTCATGAAACATTGCTGCTTACAAAATGCCAAGTTTCTATATTCTAAGAAGAATCCTTCCGACAGCACTAATTACAGGAGGAGTCAGGAATGCAAAATCACCAGCTGTAGCATCAAATATATTTAATCCCACTGATTTACAATAGCACTTTAGAAATCTAACGAATGATAAGTATTCTAAATATAATATATAAAGTAATCACAGTGCTTTTGGAAATGTAAAGTATAGGAGGGAATAAGAGTATCAAATTATCCATGTTTATTATTAGCTCTTTGGAATTTTTTTTAATTAAAATAACAGCATTGATCCTATGATAAATCGCAGAAGAAAACAAATGCTGCAATGTGTGCTTTTAACTATGAATGCTTATTACTTTCAATAGGCATAGGTACAACTAAGAGAAGTGCACACAGTTAACAATCAGGCAAGATGAATTTTAAACAAGCATATTTAAAATCTAGCTGATGGATGTCATGTTAGTGTCACAATGCAATTTAATGCAAAAAGGAAAAAAACCTCATCACTGAAATCAATTATTCAATTGTCAATGTATTATAAACATAAAGTCAGCATGCAGTCAGTCACAGTCACTGATCATTGGCAAAAGTGTGGAGTGTTACGCTGATCACAAAACAGCAGCATTTTTTTAAGGGCCTTTGTTCTAAGTACTTGTAGCCCTTAGTTTAAACTTCTTAACTTCTGTGCCCTCACTGACAAGAACTTAAGATGCTTAGTTGCTTGCAAAAATAAAGAGACTGCTATTGAAGGACCCCACACTCTCAAATATTACAGCAACAATAGAGCAATCAAATCTGGTTTGGGTTATTTTTATTGAAGAAAAACATAACTGTTGACAGAAGATATCTTCATTCTAAAATTAAAAAAACATAGCTGGAAAACACTACAGTATCAAACTTTGAAGCCTACATAGGTGATTTAGCAATATGTGTCCCTTTCAGTGAAACTAGCTCTTCTCCACTGGACTCCTTAAATAGGATACGTGTTATTGAGGTGTATGAGGGTCCTTGAAAACGTTACTATTATTTATTTTAGTTGGCTACAGTATATTTTGTTCTTTTCCAGCAGCTTGGTCCTTGTTACCTAGGTGTTTTTTTAATGCTTTTTTTTTTTAATTGATGTTTCCAGAACTATGCAAAGCTTATTCCTGGAGCTACTGTTGGACGACTACAGAAAGATTCTGGAAATATTCTCCAGCTGATCATTGCTGCATATCAGGTAAGGTGCCTGTAATGTGTTTTCTTCCTGCATGTCTATATTCTCAAAATTAGATTGCCATTTTGTAAAAACAGGTGTTTTGGGTTCTTTTCTCCATTGATCACAAGACCATCATTGCTTATGCATAGGTGCCGACCTTTACGGGAAATCTCTTTTTCTCTCAGAGGATTAAGTGAGTGTGGAAACAGTGGTTTTATTTGTAATAATATTATTACAGATAATATTATTACATTATATTCTCATGATATCCTCCTGAAAGGCTTAGTTAATAGAATGGTTTGGTAGGATTCACCCTCCAGATTAGGAAGTCACAAAAGTTATTTAGAAATTGTTGTTAAAAATCAGGATGTAGAGCCACCACTGAGACCCCTTCGCTGGTCATGCAATTCGTTATAAATTTGTGTTAATTATTAGCTATAGAACTGTCACTGGGCAAAGGAAATGGAAACAATGCATATAACCAGTACTTGTTTTCACTATGTAGCCCCATATGAAAAGAGTGAATGAGAGGTGATGGAAGGTACCATGGCATCAGCAATTTTCTAGCAGCACTTTGCTGAAAAGCTTCTTTTATACATTCGACCTGGATTCTGTGTGTTTTATCTCTGTTTATTTCCAATGAATGTTAAATCTCTGTTAACTGCAGATACCATAATTACTTCAGATTGAGTATTGTGTTATTTAGAACTATATCCAGTTTTCATGCTTTTCCAAAGAAAACTCCTACAAAATTTCTGTCACTTCTTACTTGAATAGGAATGCTAAATTTCATGTTAGTGTGTCATTTGTCTTGTCTTCTTCATAGTCCTCTGTTTCAGACTTACTCTAAAGATTTCTTTAACATAGGTGTTCAAGTCTTCCCCTGTGATGCAGCTCTATTTCTATCAGTAACTGTCACCAGAGCATATATACAATTGTTCTGCAAGAATATCTGGAAAAGAAGCACTATTCTGTGGTGAATGCTATTCTCTGCTTTAGCAATTTGATACTGCCCCTGTGAGGCTGTTTCGATGTTTTTAAAGCAGAATACAAGCTGAGAAAGAGGACTTGAATGAGTTTCTTTAGATAATACAGGGAAATATGAAAAGATGACAGGAACATAAACACAGTACTGCTCTTCAGAGCTTTGTTTGTAAAATGCATCCCAGCTTCCTTGTTCTTTTCTTTCAGAGGAATGTTTTTAGACATTTTTACAAGTTTTAACACAGAGACAGATACATCTACTTATATGCTGATATATCATGGATTTCTCTCTTCATTCTCCCCCTCCCACTTTTTATTAAAAACCTGCTCTACCATTGCTACAATTAAAAATAGTTCTATGAAATGCCATTTTCTATTTCTTTACTTAAAACTCTTCCATTGTTCCTCCTATAAGCTGAATAAGAAAATTATTATTATATCCAAAATTATTTTGGTCTTGATGATAGAAAAGCAAACTAAATTCTTTTAACTCTTACAAAATCAATACAATTGTTTTGTTATGATTTTCAAATGAAATATAAATACCAGAAGATTCCCTATGCTATGGAAAATTAAATATTCAAAGAACTTTAAGATTAATCTTCAGACTCTACAAATAGTAATAAATTCAGAGGAAAAACTTTACATGAGTAAAGTCAGTGCTAAACTTGTAGTGGAACCAGGATTTCACTTCTGGAATCTAACGTATCATTAGTACAATCTGTCTCCCATCAGGATTTCTTGAAACTGGTACTGTAAAGTATAGACAGAGGTACCTACATTTAACAGCTGGAAATGGGCAGCATTTTGTTGCCCGGTGAGTAATGGTAAAATAATTGTCCCAGTGCTGTGTCCTGGTGAGTCTGCTGTAACATTGTGTTAGGTGCAGAACAGTGATTCTTCTAATCGCATTGTTATGGCATCTTCCTCCTTCTTTCTGGAAGCTGTGAAGATATTTTTCTACATCCCTCCCTTTCATGTTTGCCAGCTAGGACAAAGGCTGTTTCTCCATTCTGTCCCAGAACAGTGGTAGATATGCTCTTTCTAAGAAATAAAAGCATAAGACATGACCTTCATAGTCAGAGCAATGGTCCATCTAGCGCAGTGTTCTGTCTCTGGCAATGGCAACAGGAGATGCTGTTTAGGGAGAGCGTGTCAGTCTGGCCAGTTTTTGCAGTCCATCTCCCCTCATATTTCCCCAGGATCTACAACTGTTTTATTAGGGATACTGGAGAGCACATCCTTGCCTGTTTCCTACCTGCTGTGCATGAAGTTTTTCCTAATCCCCTTTTTGAACTTAATGATATTTTCTGTCTCCACATCTTCCTGCAGCAAAAAGGAGATCAATTGTTAAGAAGTACTTTCTTTTTCTCATTTCAAACTAATCTCTATGTTTTAAAATTTCACTGAGTGCCCCTTACTTCAAGCCCTGCAGGACTGGGTGAATAACAGCTCTGCATTCAGCTTATCTTCTTCTGGTCCTCATGATTTTGTACTCTTTCATCACCTAGACACGTCTCACACTCCATATCTTCTCTCCAGACTGGAGAATCCCAGCATTTTTAATCTCTCCTCAGCTGCTCCATCCCCTTGTGACTTTAGACGACCTTCTCTTTACCTTCTCTGGCTCCACTGTGTCTCTCCTGAGATGTGGAGACCAGAACAGCATGCAGTACTCAAGACAGGGTACATTAAGGTTTTATAAAGAAGCAAAAGGATGCCCCCTCTCTTGTTCTCTTGTATTGATGGCCAGCATAGTGTTGGCTTTTTGGTTGCTGCTGCACTTTGAGCGGATGATTGCACAGAGCTGTCAGTGGTGACCTCAGATGCCCTTTCCTGAGCTGTTATGGCCGATTCCAAGTTCAGCTGTCCTGCGGGGCACAGTTTGGACGGGGTTATGAAATCAGTGCTCGCTCCCCTCCCATAGCAGCAGGAAGGTGGCTGCAGGAATGGTGCTCCTGCAGTTGGGTCATAACTCATTCTGTCCTAATTCAGGTACAGTGTGTCTAGACCATTCACCAGAATTGCTCATAGGTTCTTAAAATCCCGCATACATTTCAAAGTTACAAAGTATACAAGTAGCAGCATGTCATGCTTTCAAAATTTCCTAGAGCCAATTTTATTACATTTAACCTTAAAGGTTAACGATCCTATTGCTTCATGATTAAAAATCTTCCAAGCAGGAAATACTGAGAAACACCTTTTTTGACATGAGTGAAGAAATCAGAATTTTTTAGGGTGGGAAGGGGGAAACAAGGGTAGACTTATGGTTAAAAATCACATGCAAAACAGAAGAGCTAATTCCATTTTTGTCACAGACCTTCTATGATGCTCTCAGCAGTGTAATTCAACTCCAAATGTCTCTGTTTCTTCACCTGAAAAATAGGAATAAATAAGTATTTGCCCCACGGAGTAGTAAAAATCTTTTAACACTTTTAAAGTGCTTTAGAGTCTGTGCTTGCTGTACAAACACAAGATTTGCTAATATCATTCATGCATGTGTTGCTATCTAAAAGCTTCAAGAGAGGAAGTAAGCAAGTTAAGAAAGCCTGAGCTGTCAAAATATTTGTTATAAGGAATTCTCATGTTCTTCCCTGGTATGATTCATTTTCTTCTGTAAGCATATTTCTGCCTGCTTTTTTTTAAGGTTAAATCTGCATAGGTTTGTATCACAGAGTCCTCGTTTAAATTGCATTGTGACTGAAATCAGGCCTTTTGATGAAAAAGTTATTTCAGCATTTTAAAATTTCAGAAAATTCCACTCTTTTTTTCAGTGCTTGGCTCTCTTTTTGCTCATGACATAGTAAGATTGGGGAAATAAAATTTTAAAACAGTACAGGTACCATAACAAGGGCACAAGTTTATAACACTTCATTGTTTTTCATTCAGAAACATTTTTGAAATACAAATGTTTCTCTGTAAATGGCTTAAAGCTCACTGAACTGTCCACAGTTTGTCCCCAAACTACTGCCAGTAGATTTAAAACACCATTAGAAGTTCGCATAGACATTCAGGTCTAAGAAACTGGAGTTGTCATGGAATATACATTCATTTTCAGCTGAGTAAGGTGCATATTTTGATGACTGCACACTTCTCACAACAGCAAATGGCTACATGTTCATAATGACCTGGTACAGACACCATGATTCTAACTATTACGAGCTTGTGTTCAGCAGCATTTAATTTTCTCTCACAGTTGCACTCTATCTGAGTCTTGTAGTTTTGCAGCTGGCGGAAGTGGGAATATTTAGTGACATATCCTGTTACTTTAGTACATGCCAGCTTTCACAGTTTTATCTTGAGGCTTGCTATATTTGATCCTTGAGTCCAGCTATTGTAACCAAATTATTATCTAAGAAACTCTGCATTGTTTTAATAGCAACATAAGCATCTAACTCCAAGACAAACGGGAGGGAAAAATCAGACGCATCCAGAGCTACCCACATTACCAACCTGATGCCCCAGTGCACAGCTTTATTGCTCAGACTGCATGCTGGAAAGAGGATTGGGTATTATGTGAATATATCTTGCATGATATGTTGTCATTTATTAAAGTTATTTAGTTTACTGAAAAGGTTTTCCAAATGAAAACTCACAATAAAAAAGCCTAAGACAAACCTCCAGAGAATTCAGGACATGTACAAAGGACAGGGGACTGTTGTCTGTGCGGGTTTATACTTATTCTACTTTTAGTTTCAGGTAATACCATTGTATTCACCCCACCAGACCTTTACTACAATGAGTCATCCTGATTCCTTTACTAGAATGACTCACTGAGGTAAGGTCAACAAGCTCCTCATGCTTTGAAGTGCAGTGGGTATTTCATAAAGCAATTGAGCTTGCAAGAGCACAAAGCCAAGTCAGTGAGACTTTTGCTCCTCTGTTGCTGAGGTGCTTTTGAAAAATTTCCATTTATTGGATCCACAGTCTAGTGAAGTCATAGGGAATTTCCCTGTGGCTTGCTATAGGCTTTGGATTAAGGCTAAATTGTGTAATCAAAGTTGACATTAAAATATTTTAGGGTTAAATATAAAAAAAATGAGTATGAGAGCATTCAGGAAGTAAATTGAAGAGCTTTTTTCATTTAAGACATGAAAGCTTGATTTTACAAATTGATTTAAGAAATGAACACATTGCTGAATATGTCTTCAAACAGAATCAACAGCTCATGAAGCAACAGTTTCCATCCAGAGGAAAAAAGAACCAAGCAAGCTATACAACTGTGTGAGCTAATCGTAGAACTGAATTCTGGCTCTTGCCCTGGCCAAGTCGTGGAGGCCTCACACTGAGGCAAAACTGAACTCAGCGTCTGCTCTGCTGCAAGAGAGATTGTACGGCTTGATTCTAATAGTGGAGATAAACAAAGAACAATATTGACATATGCTGGCTAATCAAGGAACGCACAGTGGTAGCAATGCAATCAGAGATACACATCCATTCCTCAGTAAGACCAGAGCCAAAACCTGTATCAGTCAACAGAGCACTTAGTAATGAAAGATGATTTAATAAAGCATTGAAGTTATTCCCCTGCAAGGACGGGAAATAAACACTGCGATACCAGATATTAAACTGATACTACCAGTGCTTTCATCTGAAGGCTGTTTCTGTTGGCACTTTTTTCTATTGCTCGTTCTCCATTTTTCTTGCAATAGAGAAGTATGTAAATAAAGTGCCAAACCCATGAATTTACTCCTGTATAGGTAGGGATAAATTACAATCTGTGTTACACAGATGTGGAACATTAGCAGTGTTTGGTAATGTTATCAATCCATTCATCACTTCTTTTTCTTTAAGGAGCTGAGATCTGAAGTAGAACTGGAGGTCTTTGGAGACACCGAAGGACTCAATCTCTCTTTCACTGCAATCTGTAACAATGGGACCTTTTTTCAGCATAAGAGGAAATGTTCTCATGTGAAAGTGGGAGAGATAGTAAGTAAAGAACAGATTCTCAAAAGACATTAATTCCAGAGAATTTAAAATTCCAAGGTAGAAGGTTGTTCTTTATTAAATAATATTCCTCCAAAAAAGTTACAAGAAATCAGGCAATATCTAATGCATTCTTGTTCTCTCCTATGCATGTGCTTCCAGACTATCCTGCAGTCCTATATATACTGCAGTTCTGAAGAGACAACATTTTCTCTTCCAGGTCTCTTTTAATATGACTGTAAGTCTTCCTACTTGTAAAAAAAATAGAAGGCATATTGTGATAAAACCAGTGGGTCTCAGTGATGTCCTGGAAATTGAAATTCATCCACAATGCAGCTGCAACTGTCAGGCAAAGGCTGAGGTGAACAGCTCAAAGTGCAACAAAGGGAAAGGATCTTTTGAGTGTGGAGCCTGTATCTGCAACCCTGGCTACGTGGGTCCACATTGTGAATGTGATGAAAATTCCCTCAGCACTAATTCTTGCAAGGGCTTTGCAGAACAGAGTTCCTGCAGCGGGAGAGGTGACTGCTATTGTGGACAGTGTGTTTGCCACTCATCAATGTATGGAAAAATTTATGGGCCACACTGTGAATGTGATGACTTCTCTTGTGTGAGACATAGAGGACTTCAATGTGGAGGTATGTTCCCTCTGAACTATTTTTGCTGTCTATATTTTAGATCATTATTGTCTCATTATTAGCTATGATCTTACAAATATTTATTTTCGTAATATATTAAATTATAATCAATTCTGTATAAAGTGCTGCAACTTATATTTGTGAATTATCTTTAAATTAAAACCAGTAAATGATTTTTAACCCTGTTTTCACAATTTGAAACGATACATCTTTAACCACTCTGTAGCTAATAGAAGTTGGCATAGCTTTACTGGAGCATATCAGCTTTCATCACACTGGGTCAGACTTTTAATAGCTGTAATGATTGTAGCTCCAAGGAAGTTTAGGTAAGTATATTGACATACATTAGTGTTAAGCACTGTACAATTTCACTCCGATATAATTATCAAAGTATACCCATCTTAATTAATCACTTTTACGTTAACTGTGATCTTTTAAAATTTTAACCCAGTAACCTAAATGATTTCAACTGTTCTCAGTTTATCTCAATATGAGTGTGATAAGAATTTGAGAGCATGTATTTATTATTTTTTCTGGGCCACACCATTATAAATCAGAAGTGGTTCTGGTAAAACAGTGGGAATAGTATTAAACTGGCATGAACCTGCAATGACACGGCGCTGATGAAATAGACTGGAATTATGCTGCTATTAGTGAAAGAGGATTTACCCATTAAGTTGTGCACTGTCGGGAGATAAAAATCTATCTGGAGGACTCCAGTGAAGAGAATGGAGTTGCACTGGCTTGCAGCCAGTCTAAGTGAAAATTTGATCCTCTGGCTTAAAATTGAAAACGCTGGGGGAGAAAGAAGGATGGTTTAAGAGTTAGAACAGTTGGAGTGGGGAAAACATAAGGAGAATGATTTTAAAGACAGTCATTCAGATTTATATTAAAACATTGATCTTGAGTATAATGATTGTTTCTCCAGGCAATGGTGACTGTGACTGTGGTGAATGCATGTGCCACAGTGGATGGACTGGTGAATATTGTAATTGCACAACCGACACCAGCTCCTGCATTTCTGAGGATGGAATGCTGTGCAGTGGGAGAGGCGAATGCATCTGCGGGTCATGTGCTTGCACACACCCAGGGGCTTCAGGCAGCACATGTGAAAAATGCCCTCTATGTGGTGACCCTTGCAGTTCCAAAAGGTAATGTTCTGGTTTTACATCTCTGATTTTTATATCATTCAGGTATCTACTGACTCAGTAGTGTGCTTACTGCTGCAATTTCATTGAAGTTACAAGCCAAAACATGAGAGCTTCTCTGTGTCCTTAAGAGGGGTAGTCATAACTCGGACACCAGCCATTTCTCAGCATTGCTGCTGTACAATAGACATTTAAGGAAGGTGGTTTAATCACCTTCAGATAGCATAAGTAAAACATCACACTGTTGTTCCTGATTGTACAAATAATCAGCACAGTGGCCTTAAATGATAGTATCAGGCAAATACAGATGAATATCCTTCTCTCTATAGTACAGAATAAAAATGCCCCAGCATAGCCAGCAAAAATGAGAACTCACAGGGAACAAACTGAGAAAAGTTTGGAATTTTTATTAATGTTCTCCTGTGTGTCAACTAATAAGGTCATACTCCCTGCTCAGGCTTTCCATATGCACAAGTTCATATTCCAAATTCAGTTCAGCTTGGTTGAATTAAACAGGCATAACCAAGATAAACTAGGTCATAGTCTAGGGACAAAATCAGTGGGTAGTTGTATGTCATGTATAAGTTTATGATAAATTGACTGTAAATGGTGAAGTGTCTTCTATTCACTGAGCATACAAAATATATGTAGGTTGCCTGCTGTGATGCGTGGTTATGCTACGGTTCATGATAGGAAAAGCAACTAAAAAGTATGTGCAAAATAAAACTGACCCCTCTAAATACATACATGCTTATGCTTGTATTAGTTGAGCTCTTGCGGGGCTAAAGTCAGTCCATGATGAGCAGGCATAAGTGCAAATTTAAGCTAGGAATCACAGAACACTAGTTATTAATGACACTAGTTTTGCTTGCCGAGTCCTGAGTCAGTGTAAATTGCATTAATGTTTCATGACCATGTCACGTCTATTTATTTAGAGTTGAGGCCCATTTCTCTTCCACACTAGCTCTCCACCATTGTATTTTCATGCATGTCTTTCCAACGTATACTATATGTGAGACAAGAATCTATTCTATGACATGTGATTTAGTTGTCATTTATGTTATTGCTAAATTTGACCTATAAAAGAAAGCCAATCAGTTTGTTCAAACTTCAGGCACATAAGCCTAAGTAAGCATAGTTTAAGTAAAGAGAAATTTTGCGTACAAGAGCTCTAAACACTAAGTACAATTATGCTGCTTTGCTCTGCCCAGTTTGGCAGAGAATAACAAGAAATATTAAGTTACATGATGGACATTACATTAGCCTATTTAAACACGTATGTTCTACACAATGTTAGATCTTTTCTCTCTCTTGCAGTCACTTCCATTGCTGAGATGCAGGGCAGGGAAAGCCGAAAGAGACAGAACATTTGGAATACTTGGGTAGGGTAACCAAAAGAGCTAAAAGACCAGGTCAGAGGGGACTGAGATTAATGGCTAAGCAGCTGAGAAAAAGAGAGTGGTAGTATGAGAAACATGGCAAATATGACAAAAACACCAACAACACTGAATTTATCTCCATTAGATAGAGGCTATCCCATTACCCAC
The DNA here is from genome assembly GCF_003343035.1 of Apteryx rowi. Classification (NCBI taxonomy): domain Eukaryota; kingdom Metazoa; phylum Chordata; class Aves; order Apterygiformes; family Apterygidae; genus Apteryx; species Apteryx rowi. Next base: position 1,027,399 of record NW_020450727.1, read on the forward strand.
TCACTTTTACTATTCACCACTTCCAGAGCTAGTGATAAGGTCACCTCCATCCTGTGAAGATAATCTCAGAAGCCTCAGCTTTATTCTCATGGAGATATGTAACTCAGTGCAACAGGAGATGGCCAGGTTTTCTTGGGATGTTTTGCTGAGGTTATTCTCTTTTTACTTTGTTTCTTTTTTCTTTTTCTTTTTCTTTCTCTTTTGTTTCTTTTTCCATTTTTTCTTTTCTCTTTTTACATTTTTTTCTTTTTTCTTTTCCCTCTCCTCTTCCTCTCCCTCTCCTCTCTTTTTTTCCTTCCCTTTCCCCTTACTCTTCCAGAATTTTCATATATAAATTCTGTTTGTTTTTTCCTTTTTCCCTGAATTAACTCTGGACTTACTAAAAGCCTCATTGTGTTGCTGTGAAATTTTTCACAGGCATCTAAAGGAATTGATTTAGATTCTCTGTTTTTTAAAAAATATCCTAGTCATTCCATCATTAAATAAAGTAAATAACTTGGAAATCCTCTTCCAATAAATTGCATTAGTATAATTAACATTTAAGTAAGTAATTCCTGAGACAAGTAATTGCATTCAAGAGACATCTGTTGAGACACCCGAACAGTGTTTTTAGTCAGTTGGTAGATTTAATACATTATTCAAGAGACTTTCAACAAAGGAAGACTTATAGTAAGTGCCCCAGCTTGATCTCTCTGAAGTTGATATCAAATATTGTTCATCTGATAGACATTCCTTTGACTGGTATTTAGTGTAAACTTAGTTCAGAATATTTATTTTTGAAAATGAATGTTATGCGTGAGTAACCCTATGTCTTTAGTAGACCTACATGAATAATGTTGCCTGGGGTTCTGTCTGGTAGCTAATAAGATCTGGGAGAGAAAGAGGACAAGAAAGAGCTTATCCACAATACCTTTATTCAGTTTTTTTTTTTTTTTTTGGTGGCAATACCTATCATATTTCTGAGAACTACTGTATCCATAGCACAAGACCTTTTGTTTAGCTTCTTTTTAAAATGTAGATGCATATGTACTTGCCTTTATATTGGTGCTTTGTGACAGGCAGAGATTGATGAGTTGTTGAATTATATTCCACAGGAGCTGTGTAGAATGTCATTTGGCTTCTGATGACAAGTCACAGGAAGAATGCAGTGAAAAATGTAAATTGGTTGATGCAACTGTCAGCACTGCAGAGGGTTTGTACACTCAATCTTTTTTTTGTGTGTGTGTGTGTGATTAGAGATAGTTTCCCCTTTCAGTAATTTTATATTTGAAAGTAGCCTTGTTTCTCTACCATGGAATTATATTAGTGCTCATAGGTCAACTGCTGTCTGTCTACAGCTGTTCTGTGGTAGCGAGGAATGGCAAATCAGAACTGTTTTTACCCCTCCAAGTTAATTAACTCATTGGAACACACCTACTTTCTAAGCAGTTTATATAAGAAAGGACAGAATTGAATAAATACCGCTCCCTGTAAATCAGTGGCTGACGAAAGCCCCTGAGGTCAAGTCACGCTTCTACCATAAGTTTCAGTGTGGCTTCTTTTATCTTACAAAGACAAAACCTGATTCCAGTCGTCATGAAGACTGTTGATTACAGCAGGCAGTTCCCCTAGACACAGTCCTTTAATCTATGTAAAGACATCCTGCTTCTTGTCAGTTTTTATTGAGACATTTCTAGTACCCTAAAGGCTGAATGCATCATCCATTGCTCACAGTCATTTGAAGTTGTGCTCCATCAGTGAGAGTTCCCGGAATAGAAATTGACCTTGAATAAAATATTACCCTCACAGAAAAAGAAATATAACTTTAAATGAAACACTGCATCAAAGCCCCTTTTTTTTTCTTCTTTTTTTGCCTATAGAGGAAGGTGCTTACCTGTACAGTAGGCACTCAGTATTTATTTTAATGGCAACAACTCCAGTCCTATGGCAAAAAACAATGGTTAGGTGATGCAGTACATAGGTGTGTTATACTCACATCATAGACCTAACATTAGCATTAAATCAGACAAACATAATAATTAGGATGATGATGCAGAATGCTGTATGCGTGTGTCTGCTAAACTGTCAGAAACCTATCTAGAGCTACATATGTGCAAAAATTTCAGTGATATATATCTGTCTGAGAAAGGTGCAGCATTATTGGTTTGGAGGGCATTACTCCATAGTATAGAGCTCAAAAGTTGCAAATAATTCCCTCATAAGGAAAGCTCATTCTAATGTTATATTTTTATTAAACTATTATTTTAAGTTATGCCTTTATAGACATTAGTATTTGTATATAAATACAAACATTTCTCATCAGGTTTCAAAAACAGATAAGGAATATTTGATAAAAGCCTGCAAGTAGGAAGAGAAGCAGCCACACACCAAAATATTTGAGCACTTTTATTGTACCTATGTAGTTAGTGAAGTTTATAGATTGCTATGACCAGATGGCAGATATTTGTAGCTAAGAATATATAAGTCATACTATTTTCTAATACAGTGAATACTAATCAAGATCAGGAACAGTCCCTCATATGGCTCTACACACACACACACACACACACACAGAGGCAGCAGGAATATGAGAGCAACAATAGTATGTCCTATTCCTGCATATTTCCTTTTTTCAAGTCCTGTCTTTCTCTGGTTGTGACTGTCAGCTACTTCTTTAGATTTAAAATTTGTTTACAGCAGTTAGCAACTGCTGTGGTTGAGGCTGGATAACTGTTCCCGTTCTAATCCCTCCAGAAAAAAAGCTGTTACAAATTGTTTGTCATCCAAAATGCTTGTGTAAAAGTTCAGATGATTAGTTGTGGTATGGAGATAGCCTCATTAAGGAGTCCTGAGGAAAAAAGTACTGAAAATAAAAACCTAAATCCTGAAATCAAAACTTTGTCACCCAAAGATTTCAAAAGTAGTATGGGTAGACCATCGCATAGTATTTAAGATGGATTTTTAGTGTGACTTCATATAGTATCACAATGCTTCTTTCTGTTTTATATTTCAGTTTCTTTAACATTTCAAGACTTTTTGAAAATTGAAATATCTCTAGGTTGTATAATTAAGTAAAATATTAGTGCTTTAAATATCGATTTACTTTCTTTTGCATACCTCATTACAACATAATGACTGAAACTGGGGAGCAGTTTAAAAAAATGTACACTTTACATTTTTCTGTTTCTTTGGAATGCCCATTTTATACGCCTGACAGCGCTTTTGCCTACTCAGTTTCAGTTCTGCAGGGGCCATGGTTTCTCTTCCCGCTTACCCGCAGCAGGGTCAGTCGCGCGACCGCAGGGCAGGAAGCCTGCACCAGCGCTCTCCGCCTGGAGATCAAGCAGGGCGTGTGATGACACAGCAGCTCGCGAGGTGCTGATGTTTTCAAATTTACTGAGCTATGGATTATCTCAACGGCAAATAGCTCTTTTGAATATTTACTTTATTTCCACCTATTCTGAATATTTGAATTTTTATTCTAAAGAGGGGCTAACCACCTCTTTGCCAGATGTGTCTAAGGCGAATCTTTGCTGCTCTAGTTGCTATCCAGGAGGAACCATAATACCTAAAACCCTGGATCCTGTCGTGACCCCAGTCACAGGACACCAAACCTTACAAACCCAACAGGCACAGCTACACTTTCTTTGGAGAACCTGAGCATTTCCTACCCCTCCATTTGCTTCTCTCCCCTGTGACTCTGCTATAATAACCCCACGCAAATTCCCCATCCAACAGGAAAGTGGGTGACAGAGCCTAAAGAAGCCTCTAACTCAGCGCTCTGTTGTTCTCTCTCAAAGTGAGGTGAAATTGTTCCCCGAAAGCCTTTTGCTGAGCAAAAGACAAACAAGAAAGTTCATAATGACATTTATGTTCACAGTGAACATTTTTGTTGCATCCTTTATCTAAGTGTCTGTTACGACACAGTTTAGTCTTTTGCATTTTCAGGCTCCAGCTTGCTACTGTCACCCAATTTTTATTCCAGTGTGACTCCACTGATTTCAACTTCCATTGAAATTAATGGAATTAGGCTGTTATCAGGAGTGGGAAAATTATGATGTTTCATTAAAGAACACAGAAAATTACACAGGTGTAAATTACACAGGTGTAGCTACAGAGATGAGGTTTTGTGCATATGAATTAAATAAAATAGCCTAAGCAATACCATCTCTTAGTGAACCCTCACCCTAAAAGCAACATCTGAAAAATAAAAATGCTAAGTGTAAGTTGAGTTCTGAATAAGTTGAACTGGCATCACTGCCTTCATTTCTAAGGCCTTGCACAAAATCAAATTTCTGCACCCCTTGGTCTCAAATTATGACTAAATTAAAAATTTTATTTTTAACTAATATATTTGCATTTTCTACTTTCTGGGGTTTTACGATACTTGGAACATGCTTGCAAGTTTTGCCCTGCATTCTGGAGGGCTAGAAACTACTTTTTTCTTTTTTTCTTAAGCTGAAATTCTTTGGATCTTCTTGCTTAAAAGAGTTGGGAAACACCAAATATTGCAAAATTTGTGATAATATTATTGGAATTGTGAACTGCCAATGAGTGTCACCAATTCAGTACACTCAGTCTGGAGTTTTCAGTCCTTCCAACAACAACAAGTCTTGTTAAATCAGCAAGTCTCCTCTGCGCATTATCTTGATAGATAACATATCACTCTATAGCATCAAGGACAGACAACAGGTTAAATGTAAGACTATCACAAATCAAGAGGATGTTTCTGTTAAAATCAAACCAGATGTGATCCTCGGTTTATAAAAAGCAGACAAAATGACAGTGGGGTATTCAACTACTTATATTTTCATACTCTCTGTACAGTTTACCAGTGTTTGCTATTTGGGAAGACCAAACCTTATGACAGTATGCAATATGTAAAAAAAGCAAAGTGACCACATAATTCTTCATGAACAATAGCTTTCTTTAAAATCCTATTATTCAGGTCGGATTCCTACTCTGTGTTTCATTTGTCTTCTTGATATTAAAGTTTGAGAACTTAAGATTTTTAGCACAGTTGCTTATGCAGTTTCAATAAGTGTTTTGACTAGAGAAGAAAAGATGAGCAGAGTTGAAATGACAGTCAATTGTCGTTAAAGAAATGTTTCAGAAACTTACTGTTTTTTCTTACCACTACAAATTACAAAAACCCAGGAAGCTTTTTGAAAAGTGTATTGAAAAGCATAGCTAGCTTACCAGTGCTCTTTAAATCATGGTTTATATGGAAACATAACAAGCATTAAGCCACAGAGGTATTTATGCCCGCAGTTACGAAGCAGGATATTTTTGCTCTGTAAAAATATGATATAATGGCTAGGCTCAGAATTGTGGCATTTCTGGCATAGGACTTGTAGTCTCAAATTTTGATCATCTTGTTTGGTTTTCATTGTCTGTCACCGCTAGGTTCACCCTTTTCCCCTCTTGCCTTTTGAATGAACTTTTCCCAGTAGAAAAGGTTTCCCAGTTAGGAATCATCTGAAAAAAAATGGATTAAATTTTCCTGCAGATCTACATTAAATGGGGGGACAAGTAGAACTGGACAGACTGTCATCTCAGATTACTTTTTATCTGCTTTCCATTGAATCACATTACAAAGATCCCAGAATTGCAGTTTTCTGTTATTAATTTATATTTACTATTGTGACAATACCTGACACACTAATCTTTGAGAGAACTATTGTGGAAGAAATAAATGGCAGCCCTTTAACACTATCAATTTCTGTCTGATATGTGTATATCTACTTTTGAAACACAATCTAGACATGCTAGGAGTAGCTCTAAACCAAAGAGAACATACTGTTTACTTTGTCCTATAATTGGAGACTATTACATTTCCTAGACAGCTGGTGGTTCAGTGTCTTGGAAGAACTTCCAATTCATTGAAATTCACACTATACCAGATTAATAAGGTGCATTTGATGGTCAGTGCAGATTGACAACACCTATATCAGTTCTTCTGAAATATAAGTGAAAAATCTGAAAGAAAGCAAAACAAAGAAACTTAGAGCAGAAGAAAAGCTGTTAAATTTAGTAGAAATTCTGAGGTTATTTCTGCTTTTGTCTTTCACTCTTTACTGTATACGGACAAGGCTGTGACAGACATTATGCCATTAATCTCTCTTGTTGTTACATGTTAAATTTCACTTGATCTGCTGGATGACTTTTTTCCCCCCTTGTAGATTACTCAGAGGATAAATCCATTCCCTGCTCTTTGCAGGGTGAAAATGAATGTATTACCACATTTCTACTGGCTATGGATGAACAGGGAAGGACAATCATTCATAGCATAAAACAGAAAGGTAAGCAGTGAATATTACTTTTTCTATAAGGAGCCTGATTTAAAAATACAGATGGGGCAGACTGTCAGTTCCAGCAGCACTAGCAAGCTGAGCTGTTTTAAACAGCACTGCACCTCCTTGTGTTTGTAGTGCTTCTCTGCCCAGCCAAAAGAGCACCTCCTAAAGTATTTATTTAATGCTGCAATCAAATAAATACCTGGCCTTTCATGAAAGATGGGCAGAATGATCCAATGGATTAATCAGGCACYGCTGTGCTCTGATCTCAGCTCTGGCTCTGTCTGTGGCCTTAGACAAACTACTTTGTCTCTGTTTGAGTTTTCTATCTATAAACCCCTTGCCACTCAAGGGGCTGCAAGTCAGTTAATTTTTCTAAAGCCCTGCACAGTGCTAAGATGATCATACTGAACGTCCTTCATATTGTATGCGAAAACTGTATTCAACTTGGAAATATCATGTGTTTCCCAGACTGACAAATGTCCAAAATACTATCTTGCTGGATATACCTAATGAAATGAATATGCTACAGAATGCTAAAATATCTTTATAATTATATTTAATGTTGTAGTACTGTTAAGTTTTGAATGAGTTTCACATCACTAGCCTAGATATCTAAGAGACCTTTTTATTGTCCTATGTCCTTTCATTTAATATTATTTCTTTATTTACTGTTATCTTGATGATGATTTTTCATTTAAGATCCTAATCATGTGGGACAGGAGAGAACACAGACACCACTTTTCAGCTGCCAAACAGTTCAGTTTCTAGGCAATAAAATGCATTTTTTTTGGACACACCCAGTGCCTCAGGGCTAAATGTTAATTACATTTTAGGGAAAACCATGCAGATTTGTAACTTTATTTTGTTGGTATAAGTGTCAGGCACAAGATTTGAAGATATTCTCCCATTTATTTTGTTAACCCTTGTGTAGCATTTTTCTAGTGTACATATTGAGAGTCAAAGCAATTTCATTGCAAGAAACAGCAGCTTCTTTTATAAGAATAGTAGTCTGGTTGTATATAGGTTACGTTTGTAGCAAAGATTTTTGTAACGAAGGGTAGTACTAAAGAAATACATTCCTTTTTAAACTGCACCCCTAAGACTCCAGAATTTAAGAAGAGTAAAGTGTTGAAGGATGTTCTCTTTATCAAATATATACTACATATTTTAGGAAGATCTGAAAACAAGAAGTAAAAGAGATATCTTAAGGGAGGTACAGTGTGTTAAACCTTCTGTAGCAGCCCTCCCACAATTCTACCAACCCAGCCTCATTGCCATGTGTTACTCTGCTCCTGGGCCTTGAGCAGGGGAGGAAGTGTGCTGTGGCTGTTGTGATGCACGCGAGCGTGAACTAGGACGAGACCACCAGAAATGCTCTACAGGTTGGTTCCACTGATGAAACTGAAGTCAAGATGGCACCAACAGCCAGAGCATTAACTCACTGTTCAACCAGACCTCTCCAAATTAGTTAAATAGATGCCACCAACCAAAAAAGTAATGCAAAATATAATCCCTGTAAGCCAAATGAAACTGGAATGAATTTTCAGTGTCCTTAAACCATGGTTCAGCAGAAAAGTTTGTAAAACTGACTTTCATGAGCAACACCTCTTAATATTACAGTAATCCCTTAACTGAGATTTGCTGAAAAACATGAGCTTTCTGGTCTTTACATGATTACTTTTATGCTGAATCCTTGGGAAAGAAATTATATTCTGGAATAACACCGATTTTTTAGTAATTTAATTTGTACTTTTAAATCCCATCGTCAGCCTTGGATTGCTAGTAATTACAGGAGAAAAAAGGATAACAAAAATTAGAGCAGCCGTTAAGAAATATATTGCAGCTCTAGCACATTTGTAACTTACCTGTGGAAAAGAAAATGAAACACATTTAAAATGCAAAATCTAGAATTCGTGTCTCTGGTTGCAATGTGTCTGACCAAAATTGCAACTGATGTCCCATCTGGACATTTGTAATCTGCATGTAAATTCATAGAGGGAAATTTATGCATCCAGGTGCCAGACTGAGCAGCAGTTACAGTAGACCTTCATTAGCACTGCCTGGTGCAGTGCATTTTCCTGATACGTGATAAACCCGTGGCCACATGTCTGTGCAATGGCACTCCCTTGCACTTAGTTAAATTCTGTCTTTACCTCTTGTCAGCTGTGTTATCTGGAAGTCCTGCTTAGGTGCCTTTGTTTGAAAGTTGTGCTCTTTGTTTAAAACAGCATTTTCTTTATAATACTTCCACTGGCCTGTTCTCTAACATAACTCACTCAATTCAGTCATTAAGAGCAGCAGTACATCACCCCTTCAGCTGAGCCTAGTGACATATGTTCAGCAATCGGATCTGAGCGTTCATTTCTGCCAGGATTGTGCTCATATTTTCATAGGAATATTTCCAAACCTATACAAAAGAAAGGAGATCCGTTGCAGTGTTATTCCTAGAGCTTACCTCTGCATCACTGAAGCGGATGTCAGTCCTTCCATCCATGTTATTTTAAGTGAATCAGGTTTTTTTGTGTTTTGACTAAGCAAAACTTACAGTTTTATTTTTGACTGTTTCAAATATTGTATAATAAAATACATTGCAAAACTTGAAATGCAGAAGTCTTTCAAACTGAAAAATTAAACCTTTCATTCTAGAAGAATTTCAGGAAGACATCTTTCTTCCCCATTATTTCTCTGAAATTTAATTTCTACAGTCCTTCACTTAATGAAGCATTTCAAATGCAATTGAACCACATGCTCCAGAATTTGGTAGTCCAAGAGTTTCCTGTTTAACTGTTTCAAGAGTCAACTGATTTTGATGGAGTTCAGGTCCAATGTTTTCAACAAATCCAATGAAACTTTTTTCTCATTGTTTTCATGAATGAAATGTAGTTTCCCCCTTTTTCTAAATGTCATCAGTGCCTTTACTCTGATACAGATCTACCTAGGATCTTTTCCTTTGCGACACACTGAATATCAATAAATTGAAGAAGTAAAACTTCAGTGGTAACATTATAAAATTCATGATCTTGTCAACCCAACCCTATTTCTTAGAATTATGACACAAATCTGAAAATAATTTTCTAACTTTTCTTCTCAGAACGTGGCTCTGTATCAGGCAGCTGCTAATCAACATTGTAAAAGCACAATGGAAGATGTTATTTAATTAAATTTCTAACTTTTAAATGCAGTATTTCTCAGCCAGTTTCACAAACCCATTAACAAATTAGCAGGAGAAAGATAATATGGACTTGCAGGAAAATGCCTGTACAGCTCCCAGCAAATGAGAACCACAGTAGGCATCTTGGCTGTTTTTTAATTAGCTACAACTTACTGATGGAATACCCACAATCATAATTGTTTCTGTTTCCACAGATTGCCCACAACTTCCAAATATCCCAATGATAATGGTGGGTGTCGCCCTTGCTATCCTTCTGATTGGCATCGTTTTACTTTGTATATGGAAGTTACTAGTGTCAGTACAGGACCGAAAAGAGGTGGCCAAGTTCGAAGCAGAAAGATCAAAAGCCAAATGGCAAACGGTATGTTACATGCATTAACTTTATAAGCCTATCTTTAATTTGGCTGAATCTGAAAAATTCTATTTGTATCTTTGTTTTGTTCTTTTAAAATGTCAGATTTTACTGGTAGATTTTCACTGCATTTAGTATTCTATAAATTAAAATAATGAGTTTTTAGAGATAACTGAAAAATAGCTGGAGTTCCATATCCTGGTTTAATTTCTTCCACATGTACAATGCTGTAGATAACAGTCTTTTATTGCTTTATTTTAGTCTTTTTTTAATCAGTACCTGGCCTCTGATTAATTCTACCAAAGTTGGCCACTGTCTCTAGAGTTATCAGAGGTATTCCCCTCCTCCCCCAAACAGAGGCTCTTCTAGGAAGGAGAGATTATCAGTTGCCTCTGGTATGCTGAGAGCCCACTTTTATATAAGAGCAATGTAAGCTGTCCAAAATGTAGGTAAAAGGACAGAGAAATCTAGGGCTTAGCTTCTATCTATAGCTTGCACGTGTCTAATGCAAGCTTATACCATATGCTCCTTTTTCCTCTTTTCCTCTTTCCCTTCTGCCCGTGGCTTTTTTTATTCTTCTGCAATAGTTTTTAAGCTTCTGAGGCTCTTTGAAAAAAATGAATGTTAAGTTAGCATTCTGATGAGTGTTGGGAGGATATGTGATATGTTGCAGTTTACTCAGCTACATTCTTGTCCAGAACCTCACGATTGCAACATTTCTGCAAGAGCAGATACTGCTTGCCTTTCAGTTTTTGAGACAGGAAAAATTGGTTATTTACAGGCAAGGTCACTTCAGAATGTTTTCCTAATCCTTTGGGAGAGCTATATACGGTAAAAGGGAAAATAAGGATATACTAGATAGAAATATTTTAATTTTTTCTTCTGTTCCAAAAGGAAATGATGCAAAGGGAATGAGAGGCCAGCATTAAAAGCTGAGGTGGGACTTAACCCTCCCCCCAATTCATGGTAGTCTATGTGGCTCAAGTAAGAGAACCGTGACAACTTACACTTCACAGCTGAGAAAATATTTTCATTTTTAGAATTGTGCAACCATGACATTTGATACATAAATCATATCAGACATATGCTGGAATACATCTTTGATACAGTATTGTTTGATTATGGGCATTACTTTAATCTGGAAGGCAGATGTGAAAATAAGCATGTTTCTGGTTTGAGACTGAATTGTGCTACCTCGTGTAGCCTGGTCTGATTTTTGATGGCTTGGAATATAAATTACTGAAGTCCATTCTGAAGTGATCAGAGGTTTGGAATTACTTCTGCACAAAGAATAGACCAGAAGTGCTCACTGTGGAAAAGAAGTAACTGAAGGGGGGGGGGGGATATTGGTCTATAAAATTGATTGGCGTGGGGAAATAGAATACAGGACATTTGTTCACTGCCTTTTCAAGGCAGACAAGAACTATGAGATAGCAGGCTCCAAACAAGCCAAAAGACGCTTTTACACAACACTTGGTTAAAGTGTACAGTCCCTTTCCAAAGCTTATTGTAGATGCTAAAAGAGTGCATGGGTTCAAAACGCGTTCAGACAAATCCGCAAAAGAAAGGCATCATCTCTGATCTAGGCAGTCTGTGAACCACAAACTGCCGGAGACTGGAGAATGCTCTGGGCAGACCTGTGACACGTTTGCCCTGCGCTGTTGCCTGCTGCTGGAGACAAGTCACCAGGCCAGGCACGCCTCTGGCCTCACCCGGCTTCTCACAAAGTTCCCGCAAAGCACAGCCCAAACCATCTTTCTCAGGATGCCCGTTAGGAAGCAGAAGGGTACTTGTTAGTCCTTGTGTGACTTGCACGATAAGGTGGGTCAGGAACTGTTGGCACCGGGAACCAACGTTATTGCATCGCTGAAGAGGTGCATTAATGTCAGTGCTTTGCAGCTCCATACGCCTGCAGCTGAAGGAATGGCAAGATGACATGCAGTGACTTGCATTTCTTCTGTTTGTTTGTTTTTAGGGAACAAATCCACTGTACAAAGGCTCAACAACCACTTTTAAAAATGTAACTTACAAGAACCAAGAAAAGCAAAAAGTGGCCATGACTGCAGATTTCTATTAGCACGTCCAACGCTACAAACTTAGTTTCACTGGCAGGAAACTTAAAAACACTATTTTGCTTTTATTTCTTCTCAGCTGATTTTGTGGTATTTGTTTGTATGCTGCAGTGGTATAATAATTCTGTTAGAGCAAATATATCTTGTGTTGGGGAAACTATAGATATTAGTACTAAAAATTAATAGGAATATTCAAAAAACAACTTTAATACTAAAGCCCCCCCAGAACTAATCTTAGAAAGATGGCATCACCAATAATTTTAATTTGCTCATTAATAATGAGGATTAAAAATTATCATAAGTAAGCCTATTTTTGTGAACTTAAGTATGTACAATGAGTTTTATATTACCTTGTTCATCCATGCAATGCTATATATTTGTGTTTAGGTATGTATTTCTACCAGTTTATTTGGTGGGCTGGTTTAAATTTAAAAAGGAGAAATTTTTCATGAATGCTGCTTAAACTACTGAGGTTAGAGGTTCTTCATATCAGCTGTGGGACTGAGTAACTTTTCATCAGAAACGATTAGTGTTATGGCCTGTCTTGTATGTATCTAAGGTATCTAGAAATACTTCCTTCCTAATTCTTCTCTCTTGTCTTGTTTCCCTCCTTCCATGTCCTTGAATCTCTTCCTGTCTGATGTTCTTTAAGAATCCACTCCCTGAAGTTATCTCAAGGAAAGCTAAATCAAAGCCTTATTGGCTTGCATAGTTGTTTTCCATTCCAGGTATAGACTGCTTTTTGTTTTCTTTCCTTTGAATTCTGGTAGAGAGGACCCAGAACGAAATATTTGTAAATTAGAGAACCCAGATGAGAAACTTTAAACCAGAGGATTAGCAAAAGAAAAAGTCTTTTCACCATTTCCATCCTATTTAGGCACTCAAAATAAACCTCTCGTGGGCTGCTGCACGAACCCTTTATGTGCAGGAAAATTTCACACACAAACAAAGACTTAGTATCACACACAAAGACAGTAGTCTTTTGTTGATATATCCTAAATTATGAGGTTTTTTTCAATGCCCAGCAACCAAACCATTTATTCGGGTGAGAAATAATATATTCAGCTCTTTTTGGCAGGTTTTTCAAACTAGGCAGCAAGTAGAACTATGAATTTCATTTGATATTCATTTCCGTGACACTAATGAGGATTTTTAAATCTCAGTTTTAACTACAGTTATTAATGACTTGTCATAAATTGTAATGCTGTTATCATACACATCACTAGGAAAAAAAAAAAATCTCTCCCCAAATCAGCTAACATGATGGCATAAAAATGACAGTATTGGACTATTTTAAGCTAACAATAATGTAGTTTACTTCTTAATATCATTTTTCCTCTGTATTTTTTAATATTCTGGAATAGATGGTCAAAATGTACATATGAATGTACATGAAAGAGAAGGATTAGAAAACCAAGGTACATTGACACATATCACAGACTAACCAATTATGTACAATCCCTAAGGTAAAGCATGTAGTTGATCTAAAAAACTTGATATTATCCATTTTTCAATAAATATTTACAAAGTCTGTGCAACTTCAGTTCAGTCTCTATATCCTTTGCAGTTATTGGATGTGAGACTGGTATTTTAGATGCCTGTTTTAGGGCCTGATTCAAAGCCTATTGGAGTCAATGGCTACAGATGAGGATCTAGTTTCAGTGAAACTATTAGTTTTGGTTTACAAAGATTGTTTTGTTTAAACAAACTGGTTAATACTGTCTATTAGTGGATTAGAACCTACATTATCTATTTCTGTGCAAAGAGAAATAAACAGTATCAGATGCCTTTGGAAAGAAGGTGATGCTGTAATCACGTATGAAATACAAAATGATTGTGGTGTGAAGGAAACGATGGCTATCATTAAACTGGAACAGGCTAATTACAGGTTCATGTCTGTACTCTTCAGTACTCTTGCATATCTCGTAATGAAAGCTATGCACAGACAAAGGCTTGAATCTGCAGTCCTTCCAGCCACTAGACTCCCACAGATGTCAGTGCAAGTTATATATGGTACCCAATCCGTTTTCCCTAGCACATGAATAATCTCACTGGATGTAAAGCTGGCCCCCTGGAGTCAGTGGGAGTTTTGTCTCAGACTCCACTTGGGTCAGGATTGCTTAAAAGACTAGGGGAATTTGGATTTAGCCTATGGAAAATAGCTGTTACTTTTTTTTTTCCAAGTAAAAGTCATCAAATGACAATCTTTTTATGAAAAAAAATTATTACTTCTGGAGTAATAAACATCTATATTTTTTATTAAATACCTCTTAAGTTCTGTTTCTGAGATGGCTGATTCTGCAGCTCAATAATGGGGTTGAGACCCCTTCTTCTGTAGGTCAACCGTTTCAATACTAAATTACTTTTCAGTATTCCAAGGTTTTTACTGAAGTTGTGTTCACATTTCACATAAAACTATTGGTGATCTACATTCCCTGTTCCTACAGGAGATTTCATTTCACAAAACTGCTCAAACTGTTCCCATCATTTGTATCTTCTGTTCATCAGCAAAGATCCAAAAGGGTATGGAGATAATATTCACAGTCCAATTAATCCTCCTAGCAATCTTCCTGCAAATCATTAATGATGTACAGAAGTCAGGCAGTATGTTTTGCAATTTCCCTGCTCTGATTGTGCTATAACTTTCCTGTGCATCTTCAAAATTGTCAGAATGAAAATCACTCAAATAATTCATCAGAAGAGAGAAAACAGAAGGGCTTGGTGAGAAAGGCCTCTATCATTGAGGGAGATCCAATAACTAGTTTCATTCATATGAGCCATTCTTTTAACAGCATTAATTTAGATATTACATTTTGACTAAAATCCTAGATTTAAAGAACTTTCAAGGTCTTGGCATTTGCCCTAGAAACAAGAGTGGTGTTCATCATCTTTGTTAATTGTATTATTTTTAACTTGTAGCATTTGTATCAAAATTCTTTTCTTCTTTCCTTTTTTCCCCACCAAATTATGAGTGGGTTTGTGTGTGGTGAGTGGGATGGAAAAGTCTTTCTGCTCTTTTCATGAGTATTGTTTTGACCTGAGGCTGGACCTTGAGAAAGGCCAAAACATTTTTAATAGAAATACTTCTATTCACTGAAGAGTTAAACTAAATAAAAGAATAATCATCAGCAATTTTATTGTATCTGTGTATCTTTTACACCTTGCAAAATGGTAATTTCAGTAATGTATGTTAAATGGATAATTTTTCATTTGATTTTTAAAAGCTGCATGTTATCCTGTATTCTTATGTCCAGCTTGCATTCATCTTTGTTTTGTAATTCAGAGAGTGGGTAATGAGTCTGGGACACAGGACTCAGATGTCAAGTGCAATACTCTCCATGTGCTGTCTATCATAATACAGTAATCCTTGCTTGTTTTCCAGTGGGCATAAAGGAGTTATTGCTCCACAAAACTGATTGCACATAACCTAAAGGAAAAAATCAGAGAGACAGTTTTATCTTAGTCCATTTGCAAGAGGCAGGTAAATCCCCTTAACTTGTTGTTGTGAAAGGGGGATTATTTAACCTTGAATAAAGATTGTAAAATTGAGTGATTTTTTTTTGTTGAAATATACTTTCATTGCTTTTTCTTCATTTTCCGTTTCACCGTGTGACCTTATCACTATTTCACATGACTTGATTATTCTTAGCAAATTTCTCATGCTTTGGCATACCCTAGAGCTTATTTTACTTATTTTTTTAACACAGTATATGAGGTTTAGCATGTCTGGATGTTCTTTTGTTTTACTTTTTAAGGAAATGAGTTAATGAGTTAATCTTGCAAGCAACTCATTTCTGGAAATATGATTGACTATTCAAGGCATTCTTTTTGTATAGTGATCCCTGAAGTGCATAACTTGCTTAAAGCTAAAGATTCATTAATTTTGGAAGTGTAGTAACAGCATTACCTTTTTGGAACTACATGGCAAAGTGCCTATTTTCCGTTTAATCTGAAAGTTAATACTCCTTCTCCTCCTGTAATGAAAATTCATGTGTTTTGTTGTCTTTGCTCCTCGGAGCAGGAAATTAGCATCCTCTACATCTTTGATAGAACTATATTTAAAGTCTATTGTATTCTCCAGGCACATGATAAGGGCACGTCCTCTTGCATTTCACAGCGGATTGTGAATACTGAAATGGATATGATTGTATGATTTGTATACCTATGATGTGTAATTTAGAACGTATTCTACATGAAGTCTATACATATTCATTTTTGTTGGTTTCTATGAATGATTCATGCCTAGAAACTTTTTTTCTGTGTCTTCAGTGAAGTACATATCAGTTCATGCTGAGAGATATCAATGAAAGCACAACAATGAGACCGAGTATAGTTAAATGAAAAGGCTTTTCCTTCTCAAGACCTTGTTAGGTCAGAAGGTCCCTTGAAGCTGCTAAGTTCTTGCTTTTCTACCAATCAAAATACGAAGAGCAGAGAGAACCAAAAATTGTTTTTCATTGCAATCTCTCCCTTCCTCGTGTTATTTATACTACAGCTTACATTTATTTTAAATTAAATGGGATAACTTAAAACTGTTTCAAGAAATTTCTGTATTCAAATAGACAAGGTTCTGAAAGCACAATATATTTTTCAAATGCCATTTTTCCACAGGGTAAGTTTTCTCAACAGTAGTTTTTTTCATTACTCTCCAAATTTGGATGAGGTAGGAGGGTAAATAAAACCAAGGTCTTAATGTATGAAGAAACAGGAAATTTTTATTTGGTGTTCAGCAGTTGGATGTTACCTGTGTTTGGAAAAGCACGCACCACAAACTTCTGGCTTCAAAGTTAATAACTAGTTCAAAGACAAATTGTCTCTCCTGTTGATCTTCTTAGATGAGTGGTTAAAACCTGCTTCCTCTAAAACTCTCAACTGACTTAAAAATCAGACCTATAGTTATAGTATAATTACCAAGTAACAAACCTTCAGTTGCTTCTATTTTAGATTACGGTAGATTTGAAAAATGACAGACAGAAGAAAAACAAAACCAAATAACTCCAATAACCTTAAAGGTGTTAGAGAAATTAAGCCTAAAAAGATATCAAACCAAGAAAAGTATAGTTCAGATTAAGTGCTCTAAAAATCCTTAAAATCAATGAATCATTACAAAAATGTCTAATCCCCCTCACTCCCCTTCAGGGTCTGCAGGGAAAGTCCTCCATGGTAATGTGTCATGAGCCAATGCACAAGGCAACAAGCAAATGAACCATGGTCAAACAACAGAATTTGAATTTTTACAGCTACAGTGGTCTGTACCTCTCCTGTTCATCCCTGAGTGCTTACAGCTACTGCTTCACACCATCAGGGGCAGCAGCTGCAAGAAACCAGCTCAACATCTCCCTCCCGTAGATTACAGGTTCTAGATTCCAGTTCTTATGCTTTCTAAGTCTGGCAAATACAGAGGTTAATCAGTAGCGCTTTATCAAAATGAGATGCTTGTCACTGAATACAGTTACTGTGAATAATTGGTCCATTTCCCACACTTGGCCAAGCAAATCCCAAATGGTTCTGCTTGTGAAGCTGTTTGCATATGATTAAGAAACACAGAGAAAAATATTGGTCTCACGGGTATGTTTAAACCCCAAAACAAAAGTGATGAAAGCTTTATGGGATTTATATTTTTTTTCTAAAATACCTGCCAGGCAGTTAGATGATGATTTGATCAGATTTTTTAAAAAACAGAGCATCTGTAGAATGTTGATCATAGTATGGGTAATTTTTGGCATTGATTACAGTGTCTTGTAAGTCTGTTCAGTACATGAATCTACATTCTAATATTAATAGTTTTTCTTGGGAGCACATTAGCTATTCTTCTGTAGCAAACCTTTGCAAAAATTCTGTCTTATTCTAACATTGATTTCACTATAATAGTACTAACAATGTGAGTCTCCCTGTACATACCTTAATGGAAACCATGTGCATTTTAAGCATTCTGACCCCAGATGAGCAAAGTGCTGAAGTATGTCAGTCATCTTATAGATTTCAGGGGGCATATGCAAAGGCTTAAAGTCATTTTAAGCACATAAATTGTCAAAATTTAAGCATCAGATTAGCTTCTTTGCCAGATTTGAAGATTTAAGTTAAATGCTGAGGTCAGTTACATGACAGAGTTCTTGAAATGCTTTAATCGGTGCATCAGCTGTACATTATGGCTCTGAGTTCTGTAAATCTGTGCTAGAAAAATATTTCTGCAAAACGTGTCTAGGTATAGGCCATCAAGGACAATAAATTCAGACTTTGGTCAGCTGTAAGCAGAAGAAGTTAACAGTTGCATGAAGACTGCAGACAAAAATAGAGTTCTGCTGAATATTTGCTCTTTGCATACAATTTCCCTTTTTATGGTGCCAGTGTGATTGAGTTTTGTTCTACCATTCCCGTCAAAGCCCTGACTAACATGGCTCTTCTCAGGAGTTCAGTAAGGTGACCAGATGAAAATCAAAGAACGCTGCCTTCCCAACAGGGTAGCTTTCCTTCTCTCAAGGAACGCAAAAGAGTATGTCCAAAGGGTAAGAGAGAGCCACAGCAACTTCTGTGCTGCCTCAGCTTTCCTTGCAGAGATGCTGACAGCATGTTTGGGATGCTGCAAAAAACTCTTTACATCCCTCATTTTACTCACTGTCCTTCTGGCCCTGCTGCTGAGATGCCTTTGGAACTGTAGTAGATGTAATTTATAAACGTACGTGTGCTTCGTTTGAGCTGTAGGTAAAGCTATGCTAAATACCTGTTTTTACTGTGTATGTATTAGACAATGAAGTGAGGATTTGCTAAAGCCTTGAATATGGGAAAAATGCATATAAGGAGGGCAAATTTTGTATGCAGTACTATCTGCCAGGCAGTTAGATGATGGTTTTATCAGATTATTTAAAAAATATAGCATCTGTAGACTGTTGAGCATAGTATGTGTAATTTTTGCTATTGATTACAGTGTCTGTTTAATAAATGAATCTACATGCTAATATTAATAGTTTTTTCCTGGGGAGCACATTGGGTAAGTGTGCAAAGTGAGAAAAGGACAAGAATGGCAAAAAAATGATTGTATTACTTGGAAGGGTGAATGACATACCAGGTATGGTTGTGCCAAGGATCTCACAAGGGGAAAGAAGAAGTAAGGAGAGGCCTTGAGAAGCTAACAGGAAAGGGCAAGAGGAAAGTCCACATTAGACATTTTGTTTTATTGTAAGTATTGCAATATTTGATTTTTTCCCTTAAAACTACCTGGGAACTGTGATTTTCAGAGCAAAGCAGGACTTAGGAAAATGGCTCTGCCTGAAAAAAATTTGAATTATTGTTCGCTGGGCACAGCTGATGTAAGCAATGTTGGTACTGTTTTTGCTTCCTGGCTATTTTCTGTTTTGTTATTCCCATGTTGGCTGGGAGGAAAGACATGAGAGACCTCTCCTTGGGGCTTGAGCATAGGGACAGAGATTATTGCATGGGAAGATGCTGCACACGCAGCATACTGGCTCTGTGTGCTTGTGTCTTGGGAAAGCAATGGGTTTGAGAGCAAATGCAACTAGTGTGAATTTGATGAGGGCTTGTATTTGTAGATGGGGCCATAGTGAGCATTAAGTTAGTATCTGTGTAGGCCCAGTACAGATGTCTGACTTAAGGTCTAAACAGAGATAGAAGGAGGTAGGTAAACTACTAAATACGGGTAGAAGGTAGAAGAATACAGGTAGAAGGTAGAACATTAAATACAGGATTAGTGAAGGTAAATAAGCTGAGACAAGTGCATATACATATGGGGCAGCTATTTGTTAAAAGACAGAAAACAGAGATCAGCTGAGAAATGAAGGGAAGAATGATTAGAAAAAGTGACTTCAGACAGAAAAGGAAATAAAGGAGACAGGCCTCTACAGAAAATGCCTTAAAGGAAGACAGACAGGTAAAGCTTAGAAAAGAAAAATAAAATACAAAAATTAAAAAGATTGAAAAGTTACAAAATTTAGTTTGCAAGATAATATAAACAATGTCATCAAGTCTACTTCAGAAAATGCTGCCAACCAGGCTGGTTTTACAAGCCACTATACCAGCAAAGATGTTTTATTCTGATAATTAAATTGGTATAGCTTAGCTATAAATACCCAGACCAGTGTAACTGCAGCTGCACTAGAAGGGATTTGCCAGTTTAGTTAGAGTAGAATAGATCCAAGACACTAAAGAGCTGTTTAGTCAGAGAGGAAAATCTGAATAGCTAAGGAAAAAAGCAAGCAGGAAGTAAAACTACTCAGAATTAATAAGTTGGTAATTTGTGTTTAGTAAAATATTTGCAAAAATATTTTTGACATGTTTGTTATTAGTAATCAAAGATCAGAATGTATGTATTTTGGTCTTACAGAAATGAGCAGAAAAATCATCCTGTGGTGGTGTTTTTCCCCAATGCCCAGAGCAGCCTTGTTTTTGCTCACTGGGGCACCTCTGTTTTTAAATGTAGTAACCGCGGACGCAGCGTGATCTCCCCTCCCCGTTCAGCCCAGAAGCAGGTTCTGGAGCGAGAGCGCTCTTCTCCAGAGCTCCGTACTCAGAACTGTGGCCAAACACTCCTGAAGGGATTAAGGCAGCTCAGGAATGGCCAGATCTTCAAAAATGGCTCATTAAGAAGCCTGTCTCTAAACATCTGACTCTTTTGGAAATTTGCAGCTTCCAAGAAAAATATATTACAGTTCCTTGACAGTGGCAACCATTCTGTCTTTTAAAGTCAGGCCACTTTTAGAATAGCTTGTTCAGCACTGTTTTCTGCTTGTTTGTTCTTCTGTGCCAGACATTGTTATCATCTGTCACGCCGGGAGAACAACCTCCAGTTTATCTGCTCATTTCTAAGTGTTCGGCTTCCCTCACTTCTCAGTTCCCAATTCCTTCTCCTACCAAACTACTGATCCGAAGCTTCCCCAAACCCAGCAGTTTCTGTTTCCATCGTTGTATCATGATAGAAGTGGATAAGGTGGAACAGAAGTTAATGGAAATACAGACTACATTTTGGTTTGCTTCAACACTGTATATTTATTTTATACATTTATATATGTACTTATATAGCATATATAAAAAAAATTAAATTTATAAATTTATATATTTGTCTGCTATGCACAAAGAACAATGTGCCAATATGCCTATGCAGATTAAAAATGAACCAGACTGCTGATTTCAGTAAAATTGCCCTACCTTTAACCCAGAGGTTCTGCTTCTGACTTTCCCTGTGCTATTCATAACTTGTGTAAGACCAAGAGAAACTCAGCCCAAGTGGGGCAGCAGCTACTGAGACCATTCCACTTAGACTATACAAAACGGGAGGAGGGAATTATTCTTCCCCATGCCAAAACTTAAAACGATCTGAGTTGAGCCGCTGACCTAGCTAAAAACCAAGCCCCTGGATGGGGTGTGCGGATGTATAAATGGCGATGCCAGTGACAGGGGCAAAAACTAGAAAACGGGGACTGTGCTATCAACAACCTCCAGCGCCTTTTTTGCAATTTTCTGGCTCTTTTTCAAGTGCGAGTAAGTCGGTTTACTGGGTTTAACAGTGTGTTTCCACATTAAGAATGAGGGCTATGCAGCTTTTTGGCCACTCGAACCCACCGCCCCCCTCGGCCGGTGACCCAAGCGGCCGCTGC